>NC_085016.1:22755329-22762829 GCF_963854185.1 Sardina pilchardus | reverse complement strand
AGTGTGTGTTTGTCTATCCTTGGTTCTGTATCTCTAACAGTGTAAGTCCACGCCACCCACTCTCCTGTCACCAGCTGGACCGAGGAGGTCCAAAGTGGCCTGTCCAAACCTGCTCTCCCTGTCCGCCTCAACACTGCACCATGGAGACAGCGTCCAGCTTCAGGGGATGGAGAGAGAGAGAGAGGGAGTGGAGGAGGGGGGCAGAGAGAGGGGGAGGGGAAATGAAATAGAGAGAGTGGAGGAGGGGAGAGAGAGAGTTGAAGAGGCGAGAGAGAGGGAAAGAGAGGAGGAGAAAGCGAGAAAAAGAGAGAGAGTGGGTGGAGGAGGGGAAAAAGAGAGGATGAGGAGGGGAAAGAAAGAGGGAGGAAGAGAGGAATTGATAGAGAGGTAGAGGAGGGGGAGGATAGATGAAGCAGTCCATTCTGACAGACCAGTATATCTGACGCTGATGCTGCTACCGGCTCATCCGAGTAGAAGGTGTCGTGGTGGTCTACACTGAGCTAAGAGACACTAATGGGTGGCTATGACATTAGCATGTGTGTACTGTAGCTTCATGAAGCAGAGTGTGTGTGTGTGTCTGTCTGTGTGTGCTATCCAGCTAGTATGAATAGAAGGTGTTGTGGCAGTCTTCGCTGAGCTAAAAGACTAAGAGACACTAATGGGTGGCTATGACATTAGTGTGTGTGTAGCTCCATGAAGCAGTGTGTGTGTGTGTGTGTGTGTGCACGCTATAGTATGAATAGAAGGTGTCGTGGCAGTCTTCGCTGAGCTAAAAGACTAAGAGAAACTAATGGGTGGCTATGATGACATTAGTGTGTGTGTAGCTCCATGTAGCAGTGTGTGTGTGTGTGTGAGTGTGTGTGTGCGCGTGTGTGCTACCCGGCTAGTACGTATAGAAGGTGTCGTGGCGGTCTCCGCTAGGCTAAAAGGCTAAGAGACACTAATGGGCAGCCGTGACATTAGCCTTTTGGAGATGCCAGAGGGCGCGACGTTTCACACATCTCCAAGCTGGCACGCTGGACATGACAGGAAGATATGCCAGCTAGATGCCAGCTCTAATTAACACGGTTCCGGATTGGCTTGGCATGGCATGGCTGGCAGAGGGACTGAAAATAGCTCTGATGGTTAGTGGAGAGATTCAGTGCATTTCCCCTGCTGCAAATGCAGTGTGTGCTCCGATGGGGGGATGCACTGTAGAGGGAGGAGAGGAGAGGAGAGTAGAGAGGGATTACGTTTTGTACTGAAGAGCAGCGGAGAGATAATGAAGTTATCAGGACAGGCGCGTCTGAGTGGTGCAATTAATTTAGAGATGAATTCAACAGGACAGACATGTTTGAGTCAGTGAAATTAATTTATCAACTGCCGACACCTGAGTAGTTGGTTTTACAGCAGTCTGGAGCTCTGCAACGCTTAGTCCAGTGTGTGGATGTGTTTTCCTCCATCTCTTAGTCCAGTGTGTGGATGTCATATGTGGATGTGTTTCCCTCCATTTCTCAGTCCAGTGTGGATGTTCGATGTGACGTGTCGAGGTCCATCTCTTAGTCCAGTGTGAATGTTCGATGTGGATAATGGATGTGTTGTGCTCCAGTGTGTGGATGTCTTAAATGGACTGTATGTGTTCAGTTCCATCTCTGAGTGTGTGGATGTCCAATGTTTGATGTGGATTTGTTTCGCTCCTTCTCTGAATCTATTGTGTGGATGTGGATGTTGTTTCTATCCGTCTATGTGTCTAGTGCGTGGAGGTCTTTGTTGGATGTGCATGTGTTTCGCAGTGTGTGGATGTGGATATGTTTAGCTACATCTCTGTGTCTAGTGTGTGGATGTCTTATGTGGATGTGTTATGTAGATGTGTTTCTCTCTAGTGTGTGGATGTCTTATGTGGATGTGGATGTGTGTCTCGCTCTAGTGTGTGGATGTCTTATGTGGATGTTTGGCTCCATCTCTTATTCATGAAGCTGATATGTCCTCACAGCTTCTTCTTATGGAGCCCCATCGGCACTCCGTGATCTAAGCCATGGCTGTGGGATTTGAAGGATTCGTTGTCCTCCATGTGTGTGTGTGTGTGTGTGTGTGTGTGTGTGTGTGTGTGTGTGTGTGTGTGTGTGTGTGTGTGTGTGTCTGTGACTTTATGTATGTGTGTGTTAGTGGCTCTGCCTTTTTAATATGGAACTTTCTTCTCCCCTGTATTGATTGGCTGCCAGAGGTCCCTGGGTGATTGAGGCCAGCAGGGCGATTTGGAGCTCAGTGTTTGGGTCCCGTCTGCGGAATTTCAGGCACTCATTCCAGGTTGGGGAGTGTGTTTGTGTGTGTGTGTGTGTGTCAGAGGACTCTTATCGATAATGGCAGCAGCAGTGGTGGACTCAGAAGCAGTGGCGGTGGTGGTGGTGGAGGTAGCAGAGGGCTTGCGTGCTCACCGGTGTGTGTGTGTATGTGTGTGTATATGTGTGTGTGTGTGTGTGTGTGTGTGTGTGTGTGTGTGTGGTGGAGGTAGCTGAGGGCTTGCGTGTTGCGTGTGTTTGTGGTGGAGGTATCAGACGGCTTACGTGTTCACCGGTGTGTGTGTGTGTGTGTGTGTGTGTGTGTGTGTGTGTGTGTGTGCGTGTGTGCGTGTGTGTGTGTGTGTGTGTGTGTGTGTGTGTGTGTGTGTGGTGGAGGTAGCTGAGGGCTTGCGTGTGTTTGTGGTGGAGGTATCAGACGGCTTGCGTGTTCACCGGTGTGTGTGTGTGTGTGTGTGCGTGTGTGTGTGTGTGTTTGTGGTGGTGGTGGAGGTAGCAGAGGGCTTGCGTGTGCACCGGTGGCCAGAGGGAGATAAACCCCATATTGAGCGCTCACGTCTGGAAGGGGGCTGCCATCGATTGAGCAAGCAGCAAATTCCCGACCCCCAGGCCCTTTGGACTAATCAATATGCACCCCCCGACACACACACACACACACACACACACCACACACACTCCCCAACCACCACCATGTCCTCCTTCAACTCCCCGAGCGTCAAAATTACTCATGCGGTTGGCCTCAGTATGGGTCAGGTTGTCTGTTCAGGTGCCAAAGCTGCATTTTGCTTTTGCCCAGCCCTCAGGTGTGGCCCTGATCTGGCTCTGATCTGGCCCGGATCTGGCCCAACTGTAGCCCTTCGCTGACCCTAACAGTCATGCTACACCAGGCAAGTAACTGACATCTTACATTCGCGGAGCATATGCTACAACAATTATCTTCCACTATAATAAACACGGACAATGGACCTGGATGCACTAGACATGATAGCAGCACATACATTCGTCTTAGCTATATTTACGCTCAGGAACGCTTCAGTTGTGCGCCTTGTGAATCCCATCTGTAACACGTGGACCTCCCGGAGCCACGTTGGGCCACAGTTGGGCCAGATCTGAGCCGCACCGACCCCCTGTGGCATGTGACTAATCGTGAGAGCGGAGCTGTAAACTGGTCTAAACTGGTCTAAACTAAGAGTATAGCTATTAGTCATCCTAATGGATGTGAGTGATGGCTGAGGTCAGCCCCGCAGATTGAAATGCATTCAGCTGCGATGATGGAAATGAAATGGCAACGAAAGTCAACGAAACGAAGCAGGGCAGAAAATGGTGAAATAGTGTTTTATAAACGCGCTGGTTTATTCGATTAAAAACAGAGCGATTGAAAGAGCTATAGAAAGCTCTATTATTGGCACATAAATGGGCTCCAGGTCTTCAGGTCGTATAGAGTCTAAGAGAACTCAACACAGACGGCCAAAAATAGTTTGCAAAGCTTCAGCTAGCCGCAGAGTCCAAGCGAACACTCTCTGAGGGGTCAACTCATAGCCTTCCTGTTTCGTTTCGTTTGAGGCGGCCCGGTTGCCATCTTATGCTGCAGAAAACGCAAGCGCCCAGTGCCACAGTTTTCCATTAACCTTTGCTGCACTGTGCTTTCTGCCTATCAGCAGGTCTAAAGCAAACATCTCTTTCATTTGGGTTGCAAGCAGCGTGGTGGTGGTGGTGGTGGTGTGTGTGTGTGTGTGTGTGTGTGTGTACTTGCGGGATTGTGCTGTGTGTGTGTGTGTGTGTGTGTCTGTTTTCCGCATGCTTGGTGTGTGTGTGTGTGTGTGTGTGTGTGTGTGTGCGTGTCTGCTTCGGGATTGTGTTGTGTGTGTGTGTGTCTATGTTTTTGTGCGTGCGTCTGTTTTCTGCATGCCTAGTGTGTGTGTGTGTGTGTGTGTGTGTGTGCATGTGTGTGTGTGTGTGTGTGTGTGTGTGTGGAGGGCTGCATGGGACGATAATAGATGTGTGTGACCTTGTGCTGGCTGACCTGATCACTCACAGCAATCTCACAGCAGATGCGCTTCACCCTTTGACTCAGCGTCAGCGTGTGTAAGTAGGAGGAATGTGGGACCACACACACTCTCACACACACTACACACACAATCACTCACGCACACACACACACACACACACACACACACACACACACACACCAATTCACACATTACATATACACGCTCACACATAAACACTCACACACAGGCATACACAAACTCACACACTACATATACACTCACTCACACACACATACACAAACTCACACACTACATATACACTCACTCAGTCACTCACACAAACACACACTCACACATAAACACACACACACTCATACTTACACATAAACACACACACTCACTCACTCACACACTAGCAGCACCAGAAACATATAATTGCATTATTTAATTTCAAAATACGTCCATTTTGCTTCCCCATGATTATAACTGTATGTGTGTACAGTATGTGTGTGTGTGTGTGTGTGTGTGTGTGTGTGTGTGTGCGCATATGTGTGTGGGAGTGTGTGTGTGTACTGTATGTAACACCTCAGCAAAGTGTTATTCGTGACATAAACACCTGGCCTTGCAGGTCCCCCGGCTCAGCTGACCGTTCTGATACACACTGACACATTCAGTAGCTGAGGGAGGTGAGGAGACTCATTATGGCGGCAGGGGCTTCCACGGTGTGTGTGTGTGTGTGTGTGTGTGTGTATGTGAGAGAGAGACAGCCAACACGGCTTCCACGGTGCCCTCGAGAGCCGACTGGAGAGCCTCAGAATAAAACTAGAAACGACTGCGAGCTGAGGGAGGTGAGTAGACTCATTATGGCAGCAGGGGCTTCCACGGTGTGTGTGTGTGTGTGTGTGTGTGTGTGTGTGTGAGAGAGAGAGAGAGAGCCAACACTCAGAATAAAAACCGAAATGACTGCGGCATCAGGGCATATTTAAGCATTCTGTTTAATGTGTGAGCCCAGCGGGTCTGAGGGTGTGGTGGTGTTGGTGGTGTGTGTGTGTGTGTGAGTGTGTGTGTGTGGGGAGGGGAGGGGAGGGGAGTGGGTCAGTGGGCCAGCACAAACATCGCTTAACCCGCCTTTCATCTCCCCCCACTGGGGTTAACCTGATTAAACAGGACCCCTGGATGTACACAGAGAGCAGGGCGGGGGGGCTGGAGCTGGACCGGGTTTGGACTGGGTTTGGCCCAGTTCTGGACCCAATGCGCCTGCACTTGATTTGACTCAGGTTTGGCCCTTATTTGGCCCTGATGCGTTTTATTTTGCAAACATAGACATTTCACGAACGTTTGCAAACAGTTTTCTGTTTGCCTTGAGTTTTCTGCGAACGTTTGCGAACACTCATAAACAGTTCGAGGAGGTAGTTATCTTTGAGCACACAGTGGAGCTGTATGAAGGGTTACCGTTAGAATGGAATGTTTACAACAAATCATTCAAATGAAACTGTTCAGAGGAAGTGTATTCAGCACGAATGTTCGCCACTATTTGCTGAACTTGAACATACCTCTGGATCAGGTCCGGCTCTTAGTTGACCCAGATTTCCGCTCTCTAGGTTTGCAGGTGAGAGAGAGAGGCTTTATGTTCCTAATTATCAGGCAGTTTCCTGTTCATGGATTAATCATTTTCTTCAGTTAATTAGCCTCGGACTAATCTTAATCCAGTACAGGGAAACCGCCTCTACATGTCTAACACTCTGTAGCAGCTAGATTGTGAATAAAACATTGATAAGATAAAAAAAAAAGAGTTGAATCTACTAAAATTCAAAACAGGTAAAGCAAAGATTTGCTGACAAAACATCATATTCCTCTCCTCAAAAGAAATGATGGTACCGTCTCCTGAATTCATTATCGTCAGCGTAGAGAATAAGCCTGAAGTGGCAATACAAAACTACAGATATAAATGAATTAAGTGTACAGTACATTCATATCTGTCTGAGGTTTCTTCCTATATGTATCTCCAATTCTAGGGAGTTTTTCCTTGCCCCTGTTACTCATGGGCTCTCTTTGAATGTTTAACACTCTGTAAAGCGCCATGAGACATGTGTAATGTTTTGTCGCTCTATAAGTGAAATTAAATTGAAATTGAAAATATATTGTTATAACGTGTACATTGTGTCATAATAACGTGTACATTGTGTCATTATAAAGTATACATTCATATGTTAAATCCGCAGCTTGACTGCAATGCCAAAGAGCCAGCCTCTTTGATCTGGCAGTCAAAGCGTACACTCGACCGTAGTGACGGCACTCCGCCCCAGTAGGCTGCTATTAAAGTACACATTCATATCATACAACATTATATTCAGCCCTGCGGAGCAGCGCTCCCTGGGTACCAGCCTGGAGTGATAAGGGAGGCTATGTGGAGTGAATAGCCATAACTCTCACATATGCACCGGTCCAGTGAGACCCTTTAATAAGTAATGCCCGTACACTGAGCCTATGTAATGCCGCTCGCTCACACACAGCTTTGCCCTCAGAGGTCAGCGACCTCTACTCATACCGCTGCATATTTCAGTTGGCCAATCGCACATTTAGCTCGCATGGTACGAGCCCGACAGATGGCGTATTACTGGTGTATTTCAACACGAGTTTTTTCTTACAAATATACATATGCATAATCCAGACCTGTACACAAACACACCTAGCACAAATCTGACATGCACACAGTATATAACAACTCATATCTCTACTCTGCAAGATCGGTATTTAGTGTGTGTGTGTGTGTGTGTGTGTGTGTGTGTGTGTGCGCAGGTATTTACCTCTGAGGACAGGTATTTATTGCATCTGCTGTCTTGGTGCCGTTCTGTAGTATAATGCTTGCCTATTTGTCTTTTTTTTTATTTTAAAAGCTGTGCGGCTTTGGCTAAGCCTGTAATGAATGGGTGTTGACTCTCACTCAGTTGATTAGTTCAGTGAAACACACACACTTCACATATCCAGACGTTAAATGTAAGTGTGTGTGTGTGTGTGTGTGTGTGTGTGTGTGTGTGTGTGTGTGTGTGTGTGTGAGTGAGTGTTAAAGGTGTTTTCTGAGCTATTACTCCTCCGCTGCACAGCTGCATGTAAATGAGCTCACCGCGCCGCCTCTGGTCTGACAGGTGCTTCGTCTGTTTCCGTTTCCCCACCCGAGGCGCACACACACACACACACACACACACACACACACACACACACACACACCCTCC
>NC_085016.1:22750329-22752829 GCF_963854185.1 Sardina pilchardus | reverse complement strand
TCAACCAGAGGAGACAGGTACACCCACCCACACCCACACACACACACACACACACACACACTTACAGTACATCATTATCCCATCCTTGTCCTGGTCAGGCCTTTTCTAACACACAGCTCTCATGGGTGGCCTGGTTACGGTGTCATACACACTGCTCACTCACACACGCACGCACACACACACACACACACACACACACACACACACACACACACACATACACACTCAACAGACTAAAAACAGCCTCTGTACCCTCCATAGAACAAAGTGGTCGAGGGAGACGGATGTAAGAATGTGGTTCATAACCCCATCATGCACACACTTCAAACAGGACCCGACACACGCACACACGCACGCACGCACGCACGCACACACACACTCTCTCTCACACACACACACACACACACACACACACACACACACACACACACACACACACACACACACACACACACACACTCCAAACATCCGACACAGAGTGCACAGTTCACAAGAAAAGCCTTTTGAAGCTGCATGGGGGATAATCACCTTTTGAAGCTGCATGGGGGATAATCACAGTCTTCAGGTGCATGGTAAACCTTGCTGATCTATTGCTTTATTTGGATACTCAACTACCAACACTTCATCAACCATCTCTAAAGCAAATACCTGTAAACTGATCCTAGTCCTAACCCCCAGGTCCTCAACTTCTTATCAGTTTGCGGTCAACAAACCTAAAGCTTAGCCTGACCCCAACCCTAAACCTCAACCCAAGCCTCTGACCCATGAGGCCCAAATCTGGTCCCAAACTGTGTTATTTTAATTGAGCGAGACCACCATTCTTTACAAGTGTCATATAAGTAGTATTGCATTGATATTCTGTGATAGTCTGATGAAAATTAAACGTACAATGACTGAAAATATTGTCCAAATGTTATGTGATATCAACACTGACTGCATTTCTCCATCTATCTATAGCTGCTTTATTGTACTATTATGTGTCCTGTACACACACTGCTGTCACCCCAGTTCGAACAACCTCATTCTGGTGCTGGACTGACTTATAATACAAAGAATGTTCCGGGAAGTCTTGGGTAGGATCATGACCCTTTTAGTACCATCTTAACGCTAAATGGTGTTGAATTCTGACACCAAGGGACATGGATATCAGCTCTTCCATCGTCTTGCTTTGAGGTGATTTGTATACCCTATGACACTGCTATATCAGACCGTGTGGCGGAAGATGTTAAATCCAGTCTGAAAGCTCTGATTTCAGGGACAGTGTGAATTCTGACACCAGGGTTCGCCTCTAAACACCCCTTAACACTCCTCCAACGCCCCACACACACTGCTCATCCAGATCCTCAGTCATACAGATCACTTCTGCTGTCCTTCAGCCTACGGGTGTGTGTGTGTGTACAGTATGTGTGTTAGTGTGTGTGTGTGTGTGTGTGTGTGTGTGAATGTGAGTGTGTCTCTTGGATATCACAGAAACAGCATGGTGGTCATGTCAGGTGGTATGACGGATCCAACACGACAAATGAAGCTGCTAAAAACATCCTGTGGGGTTGGGCCACACACACACACACACACACACACACACACACACGCACACACACACACACACACTCACACACTTAAGGAATGAGGGCAGACTTGAGGAATGACTATTTATTCTCAGAGAGCTTTGTGGACCTTCAGAAGGGGTCGGACCAGCAAGCAGAGGAGACATGCGTTTGGGCTCTTTCCCTTTGATCACCCAAACACATCTGCCTCACACACACACACACACACACACACACACACACACACACACACACACACACAAGCACCCAACCTCCCCCGGCATGTCCACAGAGGCAGAGAGGGTTGGCGAGGACAAATATTTAAACTACAGATTCATTCCTTCACATGCAGACAAGCTTTGCGACGGCTCCTCTGTGTCAATGTTAGCGTGCCGGTTGGGCTGTTTGCTGAGAACTGAAAGAGCTCGCTTTTGACGGCGTATAGCTGGATGTGTGGAAGGGAAAATGAGAGAATGACCTCCTGGTTGTTAGTTAGTTATCTTGTGTGTGTGTGGGGGGGTGGGGGTGGGGGGGGGGGGGGGGCGGGGGGGTTTCCTCTGACGGTTCAGACAGGCCTGTAGACGCTCCTTATACAGTTGTGTGTGTTTGTGCTTGTGTGTGTGTATGTTTGTGTCTGTGTGTGTGTGTGTCTGTGTGTGTGTGCACGCGCGGTGAGTGTGTATGTGCGTATATATAAATGTGTCTGTGTGTGTGTGTTTAGGAGGATGCAGAACAGCTGTGAGAAATCTCTGAGGTTTGCAGGGTCTATAGGGAGGGAACAGACTGCTGTGTTTTGTCTTGTTGTTTTACCAGACAGGCCACATGACAAGGGTGAGAAATAACATCAAACTCATTCAAGCATGAACGCGTGTGAATTCACACAGACACACACACTCAAACACCAACACAAACACACATTCCCTCATAGACATCTCTCACACAGTCTCATTCAGTCA
>NC_085016.1:22742829-22745329 GCF_963854185.1 Sardina pilchardus | reverse complement strand
ATTTGTTGAAAACACATAGTTGCTGTGTCCAGATAGGGACAATACAGTTTGTGTTGTTTCCAACACACTTGTACTGAAAACAACACAACTGGCATTGTTTTTTTTTTTCTAAACTACAGTTTCTGGTGGTTTCAACACATTCATTTCAAAAGTGTGTAACTTTTCACTAAACGTGATATTACCACTCTAACATTATTACATACAAATCACAAAGCTGAAACCATCATTACATTGAAAATTGAATTGAAATCATGTTTTTGTAATCATTGGGATCCGCTGTGTGTTGCATCACATGGACTGAGCAGTGGGTCTGTCTGTCAATCAAAAGACCTGTCCTAGAGTGTATCCAGTCCTAATTACTGAAACATAATCCAGCAAATCCTGTGAAATACTGGAGCCAAAAGAGGCTCTCCCAGCTGAGTAAGCAATGCTGAGGAAAGGAACATTTTTCACATGTTGTGGAGCAGATGGTTGCATGCTGCAGTCTTAAGTCAATCATGACCACCCCAAACACAGATCTGAGGTGCGTTCACAATTTGGCGAACAGTGGCAAACGTTCCTGGCGAACATGTCTTTTTCTGAGCAGTTCAATTTGAACAATTTGGTATACACATAACACATTCCATTATAATGGTATCACTTCATCCAGGTTCCAACGTTCGCCTATCTTTGTGAATTTTAAGCGCACCTTTGGTTGGTGCCATTAGAGAATGCATGAGTTTAGTAAGTGGCTGTGTTAAAGCACCACCATCTTGGTTTCTTGTCCGCAGCTCCGGTCGTTTCCTGAGACAGATGGGGTCTGCGAGAGCATGGCCCGGCCCCGTAATGTTCCTCAGAGGTCTCGTGTGAAATTAATCAGCTCGGTTAATGGCTCACCACCGCGCCAGGACTTGCTCACTGCTGCAGGAGACCCCCAGAGGAAGATAGAACGTTTTCTCTAACACACCCCACCCCACCCACCCACACACACACACACACACACACACACACCAAACACACACACACACACACACACACACACACACACACACACACACACACACACACACACACACACTCCCTCTGCACGTAGAGGTGAAGGCTGTGGGGGTGTGGAAGTGTAGACTAGTGGTGTAAAGCACTTCGGTGAAAATACTGGGCTGGGGGAGGTTTGGGGAGTGGTGGGGGGGGGGAGTAGGGCCTCTGCTGAAGACTGATAGAGGATTGGGGGAGCAGGGGGTGGAAGGACTGTGTGTGTGTGTGTGTGTGTGTGTGTTTGGGGTGGGTGGGAGTGCTGGGATGGTGGGGGGCAGTAAGCTGTGCTGTACTGAGAGGAAAGGGGGGGCGGGGCTGCAGAGTGAGCAGGCTCTAAGCTGATGACTGTGAGAGGTGGGGGGTATAGTATTGCTGATCCTGGACCCCCTCCCACCCCCCGCCTCTCTCGCTCGCTCTCTGACAGCACAGCAATAAACTCCAGGCCTGAGTCATAAGTTTTCCTGCGATTCCCAAGGCCACGCCGCTCCTGCACTTCCTCTTTCAGGCCCGACCTCAATCAGCAGGGGGCCCCAGCCAATCAAAACGCGCCCCACCTGCCCCACTCACTGGCCTCAGGCAACACAGACACACACATACTGCAGTGCAGGGAGACGGACAGAATTATATACTATAGGGGGGGATGATGTGTAGAAATACATACTGTAGTGGGGAATGATGTATAGAAATACATTTTGTAGTATAGTGGAGGATGCATAGAAATACATACTGTAGTGGGAAACAGTGTATATAAATACATACTGTAGTAGGATGATGGTGCATAGAAATAAATTGTGTAGTGGGGGACAATTTATAGACATACATAGTGAATTATAGGAGGAGGATGCACAGAAATGCATTGTGCATCACAGGCGCAGCATAGAAATACATAGTGCGGTAAAAGTGAATGCATAGAGGTAGAGGGAAATACACAGAAATATGTACTGTAGGAGAGGATAATGCACAGAAACAGTACTGTGATGGAGGGAGGACACAGGAAAATACATACTGTATTGAACGCCTACTCATTCAATGCGCAGAAAAACAGTGTCAGTCTGTGCATAGAAAAATGGCATTTGTGGAAACAAGATCTAAACATTCCATGTTAATGCCTTGTTTTCCCCCCATGCAGATTGCACCAGATGCAAAAAGTGTCTGGAGTTTAAGGAGCTTGAGTAAAACACACACACACACACACACACACACACACACACACACACACAGTTAAATTGCTCAAAAATGACTAGGTTTGTACAGAACATTGTGTGCCTCTCCCTCAAACACACATCATCATCATCATCAGTGAGTCTTAGGCCAGCATTCCATTCAGACAGTGTTTTTTATTTCGACATTACTGGTCGCATTACTGTGAGACGCCGCCCACCCCAACACTTCATAAGGAAGACATGGGACAGCAGCCAAAACTCAACCCCCCCAAAAAAGCTTGTATAACATGTGAGAGGTATAATCTTTCGTTTCAATAAAGATT
>NC_085016.1:22720329-22740329 GCF_963854185.1 Sardina pilchardus | reverse complement strand
CAGATATATGGCCTCCATCATGACGGGCAAATACTTCTCCCAGCGTTGTGTGTTTTTACTGGGCCACTTCAAAGCTCTGTGTGCAATTACAGCCATCTGTTGACAGTGTGGGTTCATGCCTCTTAAATGAAGTAATGTGGTCTTTTATGAGCTACGTGCATGCTGTCTCAGGACAATGTCACCTGCGTATCCTGGCTAATGTGTGCTTTTGATTATATTTACACTTTATGACGAGCGGGGACCATGCAAATTGTTTGACCATCATTAGTGGCGGTGGAACGCATAAAGAACCAGTCGAGGCATTCCTGTAGCATGAGAGGACATCTGGTGGGTGTGCAGGGTAATATGTAGGGTATTCAGAAGAGCAGTTATAGAAATACAGGCCAGAAATAGCTGGGCTCAACTTTGCACAAAAGATAGGGTTTTGAGTGTGTAAACAAGGAAACACTGAATGACACAAAAAAGTAAACACACTCTCAAGCTATAACTCATTTAATTGATATGAAAACATGTCACAAGCCACATGCGTTTCGGCCTAAGATGCTGAAGATGGCATAAGCCGAAACGCGCCTGGTTTGTGACGTGATTAATGCTTTACTGTCATACTTATGAAAATATATTTGTTGTATCTTGAATAGGAAATTATGGTTCGTCTACGTTTTAGTGAGGCTGTTATTGAAACAATTTGCAAGAAAACGTCTGATCATTATTCCGACAATTTGCCCGATTAGCGGGATTGTGAAATGGGACATTTCCCAGAAAATGGACCAGACTCAAAAACATATTTAAAATGTTTATTGGTGGAAGTAAAAATACTGTCGTTTTAAAGAAAAATGAAATAATAACCAAATAGTCTGATGACAAATATGATCTTATTTTCCGTTCCTATCCCATCCAATCATCTGTTTCCTCAACAGTTTGTTCTTGGTAGAGTATATCTTAGTGCCATTAAACGCATTGAGGTTCCTGTCAGCTTTTTCATTTGAGTTGAGAATGCGGGCCAACTGTGCTTGGCTTTTGGCGTGTTTGCTGTCCTCTTTCCTCTTCATCTTTTTCTCCTTCTTTTCTTTATTCCACTCAAGCCAGGATGACTCCAGATGCTGTCTTGTTGCCTCTGCGTTCAGCAGGCTCTTACGCTTCTCCTGCTCTCTAGTGGCCCGGGTCGTGAATCCTCTGAAAGCTAGAGAGAGAAAATATTTAATGACTCATGAAAGCATTAAGGTTAGCAGAGAAGTTAGAGGATGATGATGAAATATAAAGGCACACAATTTAGATGTAGCCATACTCAATTCTATTCAGAATTTGAGTCTGATATTGCATGATTGGGATGTGATTATGGACTGCCTTTGCACTCAATTGGATAGTAACAGCCAAACAATTTGACCGGTGTGAACAAGTCTCAATGGAACCAGTGCAGACTGAATTTCCCGGCCTCAAATTTTGTAGGCAAGGTTAAATTCAGACTAGTGCTCAGACCAATTTAGATGTACATTTAAACAAGGATCTCAGTCAGAATATTTACAGATGTATTGTACTTACGTTGAAAATAAGGTTCTTCACCTTCCTCCTCCTCTCTCTTGAGGGTCCTCTCAATTTTCCTCTCATTCCTCTCCTTCACCTTTTCATTGATCCATCCAATGAGCCTCATTCTCATATACTCTTATCTGGTCACCTCTCTGGTCCTCCTACAGTTGAATGGGAAATCTTGATTTAAGACCGACAGTGCCTTTCCTATGTCTTTAAAATTGATTTTGCACTAGAACATAAATGTCTATTGATACAGTATACACAATTCCTTATCATTTCTAATGATCATAGCTCTTTAAATTATATTTGGTCAAATTCCATAGAAATTAAATGAATATGTCCTCATTCTTTAGTCAATACAGTTAGCCCTCAACAGATGTGTCAACAGTGTTTGCCTTCCTACATGGCAGAAAGGCCTACAATACAAAAGAACTTACCAAAATGTAACGGCAGAAGGTCTGAACTTTTCTTGCTCAATAAAAGTAAGTGTTCATTCAAATGTGCTTGTCTGATACAAATGACATTTATGTTTCCATTCTGTTGTGCTTATATGTTAGAATTCCAAAACCATGGCAACGTGCCTATGATACTATGCCCATAAAGTGACATCAGAGTTCTATAGATGTCACAAACATAACATTTCACAGCACAGAACAAATCTAGAGCACCAAAGTGGTTATGGTTATGGTTATTTGGCAGATTTGGTCCAAAGCGACATACAAAAACAAACAATACAATTGTCCAAAATGTACTCTTGCCTTGTCTGTGTTCCCTTCATGATTTAATTAAAAAATGTCCTTAGGATATCAATGATCAACAGCCGAAGGCAGCTGGAACCAGGGGGTATTCCAAGTACATGTACGTGGTTTAGTGACAAACGTAGGGAAGTTAACTCCCAGTGGTAAACCCCCAAACGAGTAAACAAGCTGTAGCCTATGGCTTTATTCTCCCAACAAAACAATGCCATTAGGCTCTTGTTGTAGGAGATTTATTAGGCTACTTACTCTGAGTTAACTTACCCAGGTTTGTCACTTAACCATGTACTTGAAATATCCCCCCGCCACTCTCAAATTCAAATTCAAAGGGTGCTTTATTAGCATGACTGTTTGTCACAGCGTTGCCAAAGCTACAGTAATCAATATCACAAAGAAAAGAAAATATAAGTGCATTATGCAATGCATACACATATGAGTGCAAAATAAACAGTAGTGGAAATGTGTGTATGTATGTGCGTGCGTGCGTGCGTGCGTGCGTGCGTGCGTGCGTGCGTGCGTGCGTGCCTGTGTGTGTGTGTGTGTGTGTGTGTGCGCACATGTGAGAACTATATGTTTTTTGTGCATATGTTTTTCTTACTGTTTACTGTCCCTCAGGTTGTGACATTTCTGGACGTACTGTGCGGCCAGGGCAGCAGAGGGCCCTTCACCAAGAATTGTGGCTAGTTTTTCGTTGTCTAAAATGTCTTCAAAATTTGGTATACTTTGTTTTAAGTTTGTGAAAAACGTTTGTCTTAAATTTTCATATTTTTTCTCTCTCTTGTGCATGTTCAAATATGCGTTCCCATTTGAAGTAGCATAACGTTCAAATTAGATCTGCTGCATGGAGAGGAGTAGCCGAGTAGTGATCTCATTTGTGCACACTTTCACATATGCATTTGATGATTATCTGTTAAGGGAGTCGACCTTGCCCTGGAGTCTGAGCTGAATGACCCTCAGCTGATGGCAGGGAGGGCCTAATACTGTAAAACGAAAGAGACTAGACCCAGTGGAGACTGGAGTTGTTTTCAACATTTTGGGCGATTTCCTTTAGCTTTTGCTGACATCTGGTGGACATATTGTATAAGTACATACTATTACTGCATAATTTCTAACTGCTGAAAATATTGTTATGAATGAGAATCACGTCACTGTGCTACCATGACAAAACTGTGGCATGATATAATTTGAAGCAGTTCTCTAAGACTAACAGAACATATCACTCAGATTTTTTTTTTCTGTCATTTTACTACAATAACCCATCAAGAAGGCTGACCATGTGACATGCTGTTGTCTGTTCAGTCATGTGAGCGCATGTGCGAACGTGACAAGAAGACTAGCAGCAGAAGCAATAGGAGGAGCACTGGGAAAAACAAGGTAAGAACATTATGTTCTTTTATATTTAAACGTACATATGTATAATAGAAACATCATTCTACTAATCGGAAACTGGTGTTGTATATTTTGATTTTTTTTGCAAAGGCGTATCATTCTGTTATGTCGAGTAAACGCTATAAAGGTATACTAGAAGCGAAAGTGATCTGATCCAAACAAAAACAAGAGTTGCGCCAGCCATTTGCTTGGTAAAACACAGCCCGTTTAAAGTTTCTGGCTCACGATTAAAGTGTACAGGAAGTTAATCGTGCCTTGTAAACTCTGTTGGAGATCCACCGTCGATTGTTGTCAAACACTTTAACAGTCGATTTGGGGGTTTTAACCAACGAGCAAGCAAGCAAAGGCTAGTGTTTGTTATTATGTAACTTCAGCTAGCAGATAGCTAACCTTCCGTCAAGTAACGAGCAGCAAAGGTTGACGTTATAAGTCTGCCTTTGCATTATCTACGGTTGTGGCTTTCTGTTGCAAATCACTTACTGTCATGTTTATAAGATTTTCAGCCGTTGTTCTCTGACAGACTCAGTGGGCCTTAACTAGCATAGTTATGGTTAGCTATCTAGCTTATCAACGTGTTACGTCATGTTGCTTTTTTTTCCGAGTTTACAGTGTTGTAAACATAGTGACATGTTGGTTTACACATCTTTCTTTATTTTCAAGCATCAAGACACTAGCCTTGTGCACTTTCCGTGGAGCTTGAAGGCCAGGCTTCACCAGGATGGCAAGTGTAAGTATCCATTGCATACGCAACTCAACTGACATTAACATGAGCCGACTGCGTCGAGTCGATTTACTATATGTAACACCCCCACCCCTACGAATGTGTCCATGTAGGTGCTGTGCCGAAGAGCTAGACTGGTGTCCCAGTTCTCCGGGATTCACGTTGCCCAGAGGGTGCCTCTCGTTCGAGCATTCTCTGCTGCAGGGTCCTCGGGGTCTGACGATGCTTATGTTGTTGTATCGTCGCAAGATACAGGTGCCTGAACTCTCCCTGCAGTTTAAGTGATTATGTACATTATAATAAATACCAGTGCAAGTTTTTCAGAGGTAGAAAAGTACAGCTTCAGAAAGTAAAGTCATGTATTCATGGGTTTCATCAGGTCCCTTTCCACAGGTGTATAAAATCAAGCACCTTAATTATCAATGCAGACTGCATGGTGCTTGATTAATACACCTGTGGAAAGGGACCTGATGAAATCCATGAATTGGTTCTTCATGTGCACATAACATCTCACCAATTAGCTGCTCCACCTGGCTGAATAGTTGTGCTAATTAGAATCAGCTGGTTTTACTGAACGGTTGGCACAGATATGTGGGAGGACTTTTGAACTTTCTGACACTGGACTTTTCACCCTCTGAAAGTTTCATAGGCCTACTTTGAAACTGTTAAGATTGTTTGTCAGAGAGACTAGAGAAATAGTTGTTTATATTATTTAATGTGTTGTGTCTGCAGGACCCAGAACTATCTGGCCCGATGAGCACATGGGACCATTTGGTCCACAGGACCAGCGTTTTCAGTTGCCAGGCAACGTAGGCTTTGCCTGTCAGCTAGAGGGCACAGGGACCCAGCCGCTGAAGGGCCCGGTCCATCGGACAGTTCCGGATGTCCTGTCCTCGCCATCCAGCAGTGAGAGACACGAGTTTGTGCTGGCACAGTTTGTGTCCGAGTTTCAGGTAAGAATCCGGTTTGAATGTGCCGTCTCAGTAGGTGTGTTTACACGGGCACTTTCATTCCAATTAGAATCGGAAATTTGGCTCAATCGGAACAGAAATGACACATATAATCACTTTGATGGGAATAGTTTCATCAGAATGACAAGCTATCCATGTAAACCAACCCATGTGAGAATGGAGAAGCATTTAATGATTATTCATGCTCTCGTTTGACCTGTGTAAGCACTGAGGTGCTCATTCATGTTTTTATGTTTTTGTCTGTGAAGGGAAAGGAAGTTCCTCTGGTGGCCCAGAGAGTAAGCAGAGCGGAACATTACTTTGACCATTCGAACATCGAGTGCTCAATGCACCTGTGCCCAGAGCTGCTAAAAAAAGGTTTGTCACAGAGTTCTCAGTCGTTACTGCAAACTGTAAAGTCCTAAGAACAATGAATATTTTTCCTATGGAAATGAGTTGATCTAAGAATTGGGCCTTAATCTGGTGAATTTGTTTTCCAAACGTGTAATGAGTTAGGAATGCATGATTCATGAATGAACCTCATAATTGTGGGCTCTGGAACTTCCCAGTTGAAAACAGTGCTCAGACATCTATGATGCAATTCTTGAAACATGTGATGCAACAGCCTCTTAGCAATAGATTAGTACCTTACTCTTACCAATGACCGTTTTGAATTAAGGTGATGACAAACATAAACTGTGTGTGTTTAATGATGGTTCTTGTAAACTGGACAAGAGTATTTGATCCATCATTTGATTCATGAGTCGTCCATTTTGTGCTTCCTGTCTCCAGATCTGGAGTTGTTTTTCCCAGCAGCCCCTGCTGGTAGTCTGACCGTTGTCACGGTCACACAGAAGACCCTGGGAATGGAGGGTGAGGACTTGGACCTTGAAAGGCAAAGGCTCTTAGATAAGGTGGGTCAGGCAGACAAATAGACATATTGGATGATACATATTAAGTACTTTATTGTAGTGTTTACCGTGATTGTTAGAGTAGTTTCGCTTTGGACAAAGGCCTCTGCCAAATAGCCGTAACCATAACCATAGTTATTTCACAATAAACCCCAAATCTGAAAAAGTTGGGACGTTGTGTAACGTTAATAAAAACGGAATGTAATAATTTGCAAATCTCATAAACTCATATTTAGCTGTAAAAAGGACACAGACAACATATCAACAATGTTTTGATTTTCAACATTTGATACGTTGTCTATGTCCTTTTTTCTGCTAAATATGGGTTGCCGATACATGTATATTATCACATTATGTTTTTATTTGCATTTTACACAACGTCTCAACTTTTGCTGATTTGGGGTTGCAGTCCATTACCCTGTTTGCCTTGTCACAATTGTTCAGATGCTATGCTTATAATAGCATGCTTGATAATACATCAACAGATTTGGTATGGCTATTATGTGTCATTAGTACAGTAAGAATAATATGTACTGTATGCACTCCCATATCCCTGTCCCCCATTTCCAACTCTTCTGCCAAGGCCTAGAGCTGTGGTGGTGGTGGTGGTGGAGGTGTGTGTGTGTGTGTGTGTGTGCGTGTGTGTGTGCAAGCGTGTGTGTGCAGATCTATGTATTGATATGGTTCTGTTTTACAGTTTGTCAGCGGCGCAAAAGAGTTATGCTTCACTTTATGGAGAGGTGGATTCTGGGCAGATTTCATAAATCCCACTACGGGCCTAGCGGTAAGCACCATTATCATGTTCTTGACATCAGAAACACTAGTGTGGTTTTATGGGTGTGCCATGTTCTCATGCTGACTTAATGTAGATTTATGTTCACATGGATTCCCATGTGATAAATGTTTAAATAAAGTAAGAGATAATATTGTCTGCCAGTCATTATTGTAATATATGAAAGACACAAATGAAAAGCACAAAACCCGTCGCCATTGACAGCGGTGTAGTTTTGACCGACCTCCGAAGGTTGGGAAGACCCAAACTAAGATAACGACACTAATATATATGAAGTCATAGTTATTGTATGACTCTGTTGGAAGATTTTATGTAGTTAATGATTGAGTTGAATGCTGTAATGCTATATGTAAAAGTCTGTGCCTTGTTTTTGTAGAGATTAGCAAACAATAATGGACCTTTTTATTAGCAGCCATTTTTGACATGAAATATATGGCAGGCCCAGGTGTTACTACCGTATTTTCCCAACTATTAGCCACGGCTTTTGCATTGTTTTTGCAAAATTCCTTCAGCTATGAGGTTAATACACAAGGGCAGTTAATATGGTATTAATATGGTTTTGTTTCTTTTAACTTGCAAACACTGTCCTGCGGCTTATACACAAAGTGGCTAATACGCTGAAATGACTGTAATGACATTAACTAAAGGGAAACTATGCAGGTTTTGCTTTTCGCATTCGTTTTAGCTCGTTTTATGCTTGCGGATTTCTCTGCAGAACTTCCCCTTTAGTGTGTATATTTTACAAAACTCCTCAGTCGTTCAGTCTGCCTTTTCATGAGCATGATCGCAAGGCTGGAGACTTTCTGCCAGGAATTGCCGGAAGTGCTACCGGTGGCACAAAACTTGCATGCGTGGTTTTTCCGCTCAAAGGTGCTAGTGGGAAGCGAGACAGCCGTCATTCAACCCGAAATAAGTCAAATAACCATTCCAATGACCGAAGCTGATTAGTTATGGTAAATTAAGCAAAAAAAAAAAAACTTTTCAAAACGTATCAAAATGGCTGCTGTGAAAAAGGTCTATTTAAGCTTTTTAAAACGATGATCTAAAATCTTAAGGTTCTTATTGTCTCTCCTTTCTCTCTCTCTCTCTCTCTCTCTCCTGTCTCGTGGTCAGCACTTTGGCTACATCTCCAGCGACAGTATCTTAAAGATGGAGGAGCCGGTGCGTCACCTGGGCTTCCGCATCGAGGACCTGGGCTCCTGCAAGGTCATCCGACACGTCTTGAAGGGCACGCAGGCCTTCACAGGGACCCTCTTCACCAACGCGCCATCCAACAGCCACATCATGGAGAGGCTGCAGGGGCACCCCAACGCATTTGAGGAAGCGGACATTTAAGCTTTCGATGCTCCAGTGAAACACACACACACACGTACAGACACGTGTACACACACACACACACACACACACACACACACACACACACACATACACATACACATACACACACTCTCAAACTGTGAACTGCTGTTCTTACAGCTGGAAGTTGACTTTGGTTAACTTTGAATTGAGAAAAAAGAAAACGGAGAAAAAAAACATAAGAAATGGCATAAACATCACGACATACTAATCCGTTTTAAGAGTCCCTTCTTTTGTAAGGGCAGCCTTCAAGTTCTTGTGTTTGTGTTGTTTCCACGACTGACCAGCTTTTACGCTGATAACACTTGAAGTGTTTTCCATGCGATGTGAGGAGCGAGAGGACAAGAGGTCCAGCGGTCACTCCCCATACTTGAACCAGCCAAAGGACGGTGCTACGGCGGTCCCAGATGAGCTTGGGAGGCCGTTTGCTGTTGGACTCCTTGGCAGCTGATTTCACAACGACACAATACTCTGTCTTGTCTATCGAGTGCTTGTAGTGTTCTGTGTAGACTTTTTTTTCTGGAATACAAATCGGCGCCCCCCTGAGACGGACCGAAGTCGTGGACGTCCTGCTGCTATAGGGTTATAAATGGCGTATGGAAACCCTAATCGTGACCACCCCCCACCTCCCATCACACACACACACTGGATATAATCTAGCATGAGAGGTTCTGTCGGGTACACGGAGCTGATTTCCCGGAGATGCAGAGCTTTAAAAAAAAAAAAAAAAATCCAACCGTCTCTAGGGGGCGCCGTTGCAAGAGTTGTTGAGAGATCAACAGAATTGTATAGTGTGAAGTGCACTGCAACCTCAGAGTGCTCAGTACACGCCTGTACCAGAGAGCTTTACACTCAAAGAAGGTTTCCTAATAAAGGGGAAAGTACATAAACCTTTGTCTGTGTTGATGGTTACCTTTGAGCAGCTGCAGTGGTCTGGCCTTGTGTTATTTTTATTTTCTTGACAATATCCAAGCCAGAGAGAGCAAGGCATTTTTTTATCCAGAGATGGCCTTGCCAGGTTCATTCTGAATTTTCCTGAATCTAATTGTAATCTAAATCTAAATCTAAATGTTTATTTTATTTTTTCCATAATCTGTTAGTCCTGATCATTTTGATAGGGTCGTTTTCAGGCACATTACAAAAACATAACCAGCAAACAAGCCATCCCAGTTTGTAATTAACCTCCCATAACTTGCAAATTGTTTCATTTTTACAAATGTCCTGTGAGGAAATTTGTTCTCTGCAACACTGACACACCCCTTAATCCAATTGGGGGCGGGGGTGGTTAGGTGCCTTGCACCTCATCTGTGGATGTGGGAAAGCTGTTTTAATCACCCCTCCAGGATCGGCCATGGTTCGGTTCACCAGTCTGATTGCCTAACCAGTAGGCCGCAGCAAAACAGTAATATTAAAATATTATTTCAACATTGTGGTTACATTCCCCGTCTCGCCCCCCTGGATCATGTTTTCATTTATACAACATCTCCTGTTAGTCGCGCCAACCTGTTACGTCTTTGTTCCCCATAAGTGCGCCCTGCCCCACACTTTGAGAACTACTGGTCTAAGTGAAGCTACTATGAAGATTTGGGCACCAAAGGAAAGCAGACAAAGATTGTTGTCAGTCACTCTACCGTAATTTCCCGACTATTAGCCGCGGCTTATACATTGATTTTGCAAAATGTCTTCAGCTATGAGGTTAATACACAGGGACAGTTAATATGGTATTAATATGGTTTTGTTTCTTTTATCTTGCATTAAACACTGTCCTGCGGCTTATACACAATGCGGCTTATATGCGGGAAATTACTGTAGTTTCATTTATGGGCAAAACCAGACACACACTACAGCAAATAAAAATATCCTTAAGCGCTAACAATGTTTAAATAATACTAAGAGAACGCATGATAAAGGTTTGGCACATGATACAAGCAATAATCTCCATGCAGTATTGCCAGAAGTACTGTACCTACATTGTAAAAAAATAAATATTATATATGTACATATGTAACAAACCTAGATCATTTCTTTTTTCATAGTAGTAGTTTCACCATGTTTGACCACGATAGACTGTACGTTTAAAAACTGGCTCATTCACTTGTCTTTATAAATTGTTAAGAATAAAAAACAACACAAAAATGTAATACTGTCTCAAAACAATAAACAAACAAACAATAATTTAGCAATATCAAAAAAGTATAACTTAAACCTCTCCATCTAGCCTTGGCCTTATGACGAGACACTGTGTATGAACAGGAAGAAAAGGCTCAGCCAGACGGTCCAGTCTTGGGCGATGCCGCTGGTTCTGTTCAGGGGGGAGGTGGTGGCAAAGATGGCCGAACTCTCATTCCTGGGCACCGGCATGTTGCAGATGTTTCCTTCACAGCAGGCGGTGCAGACCTGCCAATCACATCCATCAAAACCACACAATTGGTATTTATTTTCCTCATCACCTCAATTCTCAACGAGCTGCGTATACCTTTGGAGTCAGTAACTTTCAATCGGTGTAATGGACTGACGGACTGACCTGCCCGTTGGAAAATGACTCCTTATGGCTACTTAGGGAATGCATCCAAAAGTTTAAAAAAGGGTTATGTTTCTACAAGGTATTTTGAATCTATTATAAGTTAACATACCATCTACAGTAAATGGGTCTGAAGCCATTATTTTAAGATAATAACATAATTACAACACAGTAATTAGTGTTTCTTAACAACACAAACAGGAAGTGGTGCAAAACAATCAGCAAATCAGGTTTCTATGGTCAGGTATACTTGCGTATACAAGGAATTTGGTCTCTGCATTTATCCCATCCGTGAATACAAAGTGAGGTGAAGCACACACCAACCCCGAGCAGTGAGCTGCCTTGCTACAGCGGCACTGGGGAACTATGAGGGGTTAGGTGCCTCGCTGAAGGGCACTTCAGCCATGGATGGCATGGGAGAGCAGTGCTCAACCACATCCCCCATCCACATTTTTCCTGCTGGTCGGGTCGGATCGATTCAGCAACCCTTCGGTTACAAGCCTGAAGCCCTAACCAGTAGGCCACGGCTGCCCTTTAAATAGCCCAGATAGACCTTCTGATCTGAACTAGGCCCAGCTCTGGGCCAAGTGCAGTCCATCTCAGTGTCGCTGGGTAAACCCAGCCCAATATGCCGGCGATTCGGATTTTGCCCAGCAGCTCAGGCTGGAAACCTGCACATTAATCTCTCCTGCTTCCTGTCCACGTTTGCTGGAACCAATCACAAACGGGCTTATCCACCAGGTGCACCCGGATCGTTGGTCTGATTAGTTGAAGGACAATCCAAATGCGTACAGAGCCATTTGAACTATGCCCATTGATCATGTGATCATTGATCATACAGTACATCTTGTGCAGTAGAAATACAGCGCAGACTCCCCAGACTAATGTTGAATCTTAAAAGATTGAGCTTAGTCTGGTGATAGCCAGGCTGTGAGGAGATCCCTCTCACCCTGTGTCCTTCCTGAAGGACGTCTGTGCACCCAGTGTGAGCACACTCATCGAGGGCCACGCAGCGCTTGGTCACCGACACACTGGCACCGACGGCGTCCATCTCGTGACTTGTGTAGCAGTACCTCGTGTCTGTCAAAGAGGGACACAAACCCAGAGGAAGAAAAACAACACAGTCCTTAGCCTAAAGCCTGCTTTCATCAAGTCAACATATTCCTCTTTACATTCCATTTTATGTTGTGTCAGTGTCTGTCAGCCACCCCACTCACGCCACCATGGTAACAGCCTGAAATGTACACAAACATAGTCCTCATGTACGTTCCAGAGAACAGCTATAGATAGCTTGGGCTTCAACTTTGATGTATAGCTACAGAAGAACACTGAGTGACTGTGCTCCATATACCATGACGTATTAAGGTGTCTGAGTGTGGTGTTTTTGTTTATGTATATGAGTTGTTTTTGAAGTGTGTGTGTGTGTGTGTGTGTGTGTGTGTGTGTGTGTGTGTGTGTGTGTGTGTGTGTGTGTGTTAGGCATCCATACCTCGTGGGCAGTACATATCGGGTGCCCAGCGGTTGCAGTCAAAGTTATCCACGGCGTTCTCACAGGTGAAGCACTTAAAGCCCCCGGGATAGGGAGTGGCTGTAGACCCAATCATGGAGTCAAGTCATCACAACACTATCAGAGCTCACATACAGTATGGGGCTTTTCCACAGCATGGTATCAGCTCAACTCGACTCGACTGGACAGTATTGATCACAATGTAATTCCAGCTATGTTCAGAATGTCAACATTGTTACGCAACAGTGTTGTGAATCAAGCAGTGTCCTGTATTCTTACACGTCACCTTTTGGTACCGGCTCAGCTCGCTTGGAACCTCAATGGAGGTGATACCAAAAAATAGTATCAGGTACCAGGTATTTTTGCTAATGGAAAACCAAAGAAAGCAAGTCGAGTCAAGCTGATACCATGCAGTGGAAAAGCGCCAAATACTCATATCAATATTAAACATGTCAGTGTCCATTGTCAATGTCAATTTATTTATAGAGCACATTCAAAATAACAATGGTAGCTGACCAAAGTGATGTAGATTCTGCAATAGAAGACTAAAATATGCTCTTGAAAGCTAAGACCGATGCCTTACAGAGTAAAGATATAAAGAATATACTGTAATACTGTGCATAAACGGTGAACATTAAACACTAGCTACTATACTAATACTACTATACTCTGAATACTACTACTATAATACTATCACATGTTTACAAAGTATACGATACTAACATCAACTGCCTAGGCTTACAACGTGAAACAGTCCAATTGAATGGTAAGTGCTAAGCTGCTGAGAACAGACCATGACAGTGAGAGGATGGGAGGCCTGTATATTGCCTAATGATCTGTTTGGGTTTGTGTGTTTGATTCAGCTTCACAGACACAGTTCTGCTCACATGCAGGACAGTTCTCTGCAGGGGGCATGTGTGTGTGTGTGTGTGTGTGTGTGTGTGTGTGTGTGTGTGTGTGTGTGTGTGTGTGTGTGTGTGTGTGTGTGTGTGTGTGTGTGTGTGTGTGTGTGTGTGTGTGTGTGTGTGTGTGTGTGTGTGTGTGTGTGTGTGTGTTATCCAAGAGTATACTGTAACGCTCGATTGATTCCCCACTAACAATGAGCGGCTGGTTTAGCAGCTACAGGGCCTGGGGTCAACTAGTACTCACACTCATGTTTAACAACACAATTCACAAACTCCCAAACATTCCCAGGGACTCCTCATATTCCATCCAAGTTCTCATGATTTCCCAAACATTCCCGGAGAGTGTTCTGCTGTACTTTGATGAATGTGCTTAGGCTACAATGTAAAATCTGTGCCAAAT
The DNA here is from genome assembly GCF_963854185.1 of Sardina pilchardus. Lineage (NCBI taxonomy): Eukaryota > Metazoa > Chordata > Actinopteri > Clupeiformes > Clupeidae > Sardina > Sardina pilchardus. The sequence goes on along the minus strand of NC_085016.1, from coordinate 22,726,594 downwards.
TGTGTGAATTCATCTACGGTATTAATTTTCACAAGTATTGGATGCAGTGAAGTTTAGCGAAGTTTTGTAACAATGAACAATTAGTTTTGTATTATATTTTAAATCAAATTAAATCTTAATATACATTAAATTGGGCAGAGCTCTGGAGAAAGTGTTTCAGCACCCATACATTCAGATCCAAGTGCCCAACAGTGACCGTTGTGTTCGATTCTGACGGTCATTTCCTGATTCCACCCTATCTCCCATTCCCTTCTTCTCACTGCCCTATCTGAATTAGACAAGTAGCTCAAAGAATACACTTAAAAAAAGCCAATTGATTAGATTAGGTGCAGTAGTACTTGATGGATGGAGGTAGACAATGTCTTTGACAGTGAAGTCGCGGGACAGGGCAGTTTTTAGCCAATCCGAGAGGAGCACTGGCAGTAGGACCCAGGCCACCTTCGGCCAGGGGTGCATCGTGGGAAGAAAAGCTCAAACATCCAGCATGCCAACGGTGTCCTTAGCCAAGAGATGTCCCAGAACCTGAGATGGGGGAGAGAGAGAGAGAAAGAGCCGCTGGTTAATAGAAACGGTCACTAATTATCACTTGTGCTTTTTGTGTGAATTCAGCAGAATTCTTCTCATGTTTCGTTCGTTTTCCTCACAGTGAAAGCCCTTTAAAAGCTCTAAGTGTTCCTGCAGTCAGTCCTGACTCTGTAAAGGGGGAATACACAAAGTGGTTTAGACTAAACCATAATCTAGTCCGTCCCTCTGTTGTTTTTGGAACATGGTAGGGAGGTGTATCCAATTTGACTGAGTTAACCCTTTAAGTGTGAGTTTTTCAACATTCTAACAAAAGATTCCATCCCGCAATACTTCAAAGTTTTAAAGAGCCCACATATTCTTTAGAATGTTCATTTTTCAATGTTCCCCTCACACTATATACTGTGAGTGACCATACTGTCAGTGACCATACACAATGCACCTTTAACTGATTCCAGGACAACCGAACAAAATGTCTGTTATTGATTCCTAATCTGATCAATTACTAATCGCTTGGCCTCTGTGAACCAGGCTGTCTACCATACCAAACAAAACCCCCCGTTGGGGCAATTGTATCCGTCTCCCTGCCTAACAGATACATGGGGGTTATACCATAGAAGGCAGAGGGGATGGTTGCTTTTATCTAATTGTTTTCATCTTAAACTAAACCAGATGGATCGAGGCCATCTGATACAGAGTGGCTGGGCCTTGAGTTATCCAATTATACAAAACTCTAAACAACACTTTAGTCCTTAGACACAACGCAGGGTAGCGCTGTTAATTTCATTTGACAGGAATCCTGGAAGAGGTGTGTGTGTGTGTCTCTGTGTGTGTGTGTGTGTGTGTGTGTGTGTGTGTGTGTGTGTGTGTGTGTGTGTGTGTGTGTGTGTGTGTGTGTTGGGAGGGAGGGGGTATGGAAGTTCAAACAAAAATGTCTTAGACAGCTGCATCAGACACTGGCTGCGGTGAAGTTAATAGTCTGTGTCTTTGCCAGGCCAACTGAGAGGAGGAAGATTAGGGGAAAGGAAGAGGAGAGGAGTGTGGAGGAGAGGAAGGGAGAGGGGAAGAGGAGTGGAGGAGAAGAGGAGAGGGGAGGAGAGGAGTGGGGAGAGGAGAGGAGAGAAGGAGGATTGGAATAGAGGAGGAGAGAAGTGGAGTGTGGGGGAGAGTGAGGGAGAGGAGAGGAGGAGAGGAGGAGAGGAGAGAAGAAGACAGGAGATGAGCGGAGAGGAGGAGAGGAGAAGATAGGAGAGGAGAGGAGTGGGGAGGAGAGGACAGAAAAGCCCAAATGAGATTATCGGCGGTGTGTGCTGATTGCAACGCCGTGTCCGGCTGGCTGGCTAGCTGGCTGGGAGCACAAAGGAGGGGTTAAGCAGAGGTATGCTGGCCGCCCCGCTCCACCACGCTCACCCTTCCTTCCAGGCCACCGGCCACAGCCAAAGGCTCCACTGCCCCAGAACTAAAGCCTGCAGCTCGGGGATCAGGCTCCACCATGCCTGTGACCCCGGGTCAGTGCGATTGGCTCTATTGATAAAGATTACGAGGGCTATGGCTCCCAGACGCCACCTTCTGGCCAAGGCGAGAACTTCAATGAAGCAAGGGAGGGGCAGCAAGCCAGATTTGGTGTTTGAGCACAGATGTAGCATTTTGGATATGCTACATTTTGTTTTTGAATACGGCAGATTTCGTGTTTTTAACATGCCAGCTTTCCTGTTTGGGGTATGCCAGATTTTGTGGTTTGAATACACCAGATATAGTTTTTTCAATACGCCACATTTTGTGTTTGAATATGACAGATTTCATGTTTTTAACATTCCAGCTTTCCTGTTTTGAATATTCCAGATATTGCATTTTGAATATGACAGATTATTGTGCATCTGATCTACTGGACAGATCTTCAGTGTCTGCTATAATGGGCTTTTATCTGCTTTTAAGACGGATGACTTTGATTTTGTGCATTTGGAGTGTGTGTGTGTGTGTGTGTGTGTGTGTGTCTGTGTGTCTGTGTGTCTGTGTGTGTCTGTGTCTGTGTGTGTGTCTGTGTGGTTGAGTGTGAAAGTTCTCACAGAGGCTTACAAGATATGACTGATTTTCCATGTTTATATAATCTATAATCCAGATCTATGCCTGCATAAAACAGAAAACACATCCTTAACCTAGAAACCTTCTGTCAAGTGCAATGCCTAAAATGCATTGCAAATGAAGACCTATTTCAGCAACCTGCCAATCACAACTGACCTTGTTTACTTCATTCATTAAACATGTTTACTCACATTTGACTAATGCCAGGGGTTAATCTTGAACCCTGTACATAGGCAACTATACACATGCAACTTCACTATCACAATATGACAATACAGATGAAATGATTATCTTGGGGAGGGATTGTCATTCTATAAAATGATGGTATGGTACAACCCTAGTTAGTTACATTAACACTTTTTTTTGTGATTCATTTACACAAAAGGTACTATATTGTAATGTGTATTGCTATAAGGACTTGAGATGGTCTGTTTTGTGATGTGAGATTTTGGTCAAAGCACACAGGCTAGGCAGTCATGCAGTGTCCTGGCAGACAAAGTGAACCCAAATAAAACAGTCCAGCTAACCCATCTCTTCAGCCGTGGGTGGCACAAGACACATCAGACGCTTCTCACATGACAGCAAAATCAGGGCCAGATAAGACCACAGGGCCTGGAGCAGCTGTGCTGGGTGGAATATGTGGCCAAATCAGGGCTGAATCAGGGCCAAATCAGGACCGGATCTCAGACATATCTAGACCAGTATAGGGTCACTTTCAGTCCAGATCAGGACCAGACTGGAAACAGGTCCAGACCAGACTGGAAACAGGTCCTGGCCATATCAGGGCCACGTCAGGGTCTGATCAGTGGCAGGGTTAGCTGTGTAACTGGCAGTAAGTCTGAGAGGAACGAGTTGAAGGCCAAGGTCGACTCAAAAGTAAATTTACACATCGAGTTCACTCATACACACACACTTCGTCTCAATCAGTGTCTGTAAATGTACACATCGAGTTCACTCATACACACACACACCTCATCTCATCTCAATCAGTGTCTGTAAATGTACACATCGAGTTCACTCATACACACACACCTCGTCTCAATCAGCGTCTGTAAACTGTTCACTCTTAACCAATGACCAGACTGGCCCTGTCTGCATAGCTCAGCATCACTGCTTTACTGTGTGCAGCATTGTTGCAGAGTTATTAGTGGTGGATAGTTAGGTTTTCCCTGGTGGTTAGTGAGGTTTTCCTTTCACTGTCTGTAAAGCGCTTTGGGTTCCTAGCGGGTTCCTTTATAAATGCAATGGGGTGCTGTTGTTTTTGTTATTGTGTGTCTCTATGCGCTGTGTTGTGTTAATGTTTATTTCGGTGTGGTTCAGAGTTCTCCGTCTACTGTAAATCACGTTAGAAGGGACAGATCAGCTCCTTTGCTCATTATTACTATTGGAACAGCAGGTGGCTTAAGTGATGCTATATAAGCCCTGGCCCTCACAATTGCATTAACCTGTCATTTAAGGTTCACCAGCATGCTGGTTCACTCAGGGGCCAGACAGACACACAACGGCCTTTTGTATGAGAAAAAATGTTTGAGGTTAGTCATATCATTTGTCTGACACCAGTTATAGACTGTTTGCGCACACTGGGAAAAAAGACTCTATTCAGAAACTTCTATTCACTCTAAAGTCACTTATGGAAGGCGGATATGAGTTCAGCCAAGAGAACTCTGGAGACGTTCATCGACGGTGTGACCATAAACAACAGAGAGGATTCTTCCCACCGAATGAGCGTCAGTCATATCACAATCACTGACAACAGCTGACTGTAGAAACACTCGAGTCCAGATAAGGGCAGGAATGGACGCAGAGTAGATTCAAATTGGATGTTGTGTTGTGGTGCAACTGGCTACTACGCTCCAGGTGCCTCTGGGGACCCGGATTCAAGTCAGACCGGGGGTTGCCTCCCGGTCACTCCGTCCAGCCTGCTTCTTGCTACTCATCAGTCATCACTGTCCTCTATCAATAAAAAAGGCAAAATGCCCCAAAAGTATACTGAATAAAATATATATAAATCTAAAGACTAAAATCCAGCACATCTACTCATTCTCCCTGCAATACACTCAATCATTAACCGAACAACACACTCACATGACTTCACAAATGCCTGGAATGGGTCTGAGAGGCCCCGATAGCTGAACCAGACTGAGAACTATGAGTTAATGCGACCGACGCGCGGCCATTTCTCCCCTTTCTAATCTGAACGTACAACAGGTGGCTCGCAACACAAAGAGCGGATTGTTTACAATAAACCTCTCTTGGTCAATTACTTCATTAGGACGCATTGCTCTCCAGGGTCTGTGAGTTTGCAAGGACGAGGAGGAGGAGGAGGAGGAGGAGGAGGAGGAGGAAGAGAGGGGGGGGGGGGGGGGGTATGCATTGCCCCGGCGAGTGTCAGGCTTGGGCTAAATAGCAGACATGCTCCCGTGGATTCAATTAGCCCACAAGCAAGAAGTGGGGCAACAACACCGCTGGCTGAAACAATACACTGCATGCATTTAGAGGGATTAGGTGGCTTGCTTCATTATGCAATAAAGTAGCCTGAATAAACACAGGCACGAAAAGCAGCGAGAGTTTACAGATTATTTCGTCTGGACGAGCAGCGCGGCGCTGGTTTTAGGATTAGACGCTGGCAAAATAAAACGTTTACTGGCAGGATTTGCGTAAGACTCCCTCAGAAGTCGGCTCCAGTGTATTCCATTTCGACTGCTCGTTTGCCACCTTCGGTGACCTTAGCGTTTTAGCGTGCCGGGGAGAGTGCTCAAATCTCTCTCTTGGGTGCAGCTTTTGTTAGGCAAGAGGGCACAAGTTGCTCTGAATTAGTAGGACTTTGTGAAAATAAACTGCATGACATGGTTAAACCACACAGGCACGTTGGACTACAGCCAGCCAAAATAAAATCACACATTAGCCTGCCCCAACCACACCCGCTGGGCCTAGTCATAGCTGATATTTCATTTGGAGCAAAGGCCTAGTGAGACGTCTCCTTAGTAGCCAAACATGTTCAGGAGAAATACAGAAGGGATATGAATAGGAATGTACTGTAAGAAACACAGACAGAAGGAGAAGAGGAGAAAAGAAAAATAAGAAGGGAAGATAAAAGAAAGAAAAGAAAAGAAGATGAAGAGTGATGGCTTTTCAGTAGGTACTGAAGTGAAATAGTGGCACAACCTGTCTGATTGGTTCACTTTCTAAATAAGGTCAACTCATTTCTACATACCTACAATCACATACACATACAGTACACACCCACACACATCCTGGGCTAGACCTACATTTTAAGTTTTATGGTCAGTTTAACAATTTATGGTGACCTCAAGGAAGAAGACACAGCACATGACATAGAGGTGCTGTGTCAGCAACATATCTGCACCCTTCAAGCAAAGTGTTACCGATGTTTTTCGTTGAATCACTGACGATCACTGACAGCCATATGGTTTCTTGGCACATGTATATGTATATATATATGTACAGTATATGCATCACAGCTGCCACATGGTATCCATTAGGTGTGTCCAGTCGTGCACTTCCTCAAAAATGAATGTGACACGTACGTGAGATGCGATATTCGCACGAACATATATATAGTATAGGCAAAGTACGTGACCGCACAGGTGGATGCAAGACTGGCTTTAGGTACGACTGAATTCGGTCTGAATTTGCCAAA
>NC_085016.1:22697829-22715329 GCF_963854185.1 Sardina pilchardus | reverse complement strand
CCTGGTCCCCATATTCACATCCTGCTAGTCCCCTCTGCTCTCATGTCTACCCCACAGTCCCTTCTGCCAGTCCCTTCTGCTATACCCACCCCAGGGCCTGATCACCAGCAGTCAAATGTCCCGCTAACCTCCTGTTGTGGCTGACTGTCTCTGGACATATTTCATCCTGATGGCATTTTAAGCTGAGCAAAGAGAACATGAAACACACAAGTCCAGTCTTCCACAATGACCTTTGCCCTAATAAGGCTCTGAGGACAACCCTCTGCCTCAGGAGCGGTGGTAGCATAGCGGCTAAGGAGAAAAGTTGAGGGTTCAATTCCCAGCTGCCACCGCTGTGCCCTTGAATGAGGCACTTGACCCCCGAGTTGTTCTGGAGAAAATGACCCTTGAAGGAAAAGACGTGTTGTATGTCCTGTATATTGTTTTGCCATAATGAATAAGTAGTAACAGAATATGTCGTGCCTGTACAGTAGGTGTCCGTAAGGCATCTGTAACTCAGATGTGATGTCCTGCTTCTGGTCAAACTGCTGTTTGTGACACCAGAATAAAGCAGAGACTAAACTGCAGCATCCAGGACAAAAGAAAAGACTCTTGAGAAGCTCACTAGTGGCCAGCTTTACTCCATGAATCCCAGAGCAGCTGTACTCAAAGCTAACAACAACTCACAAAGATCATAGTGTGTGGTGTGTTATGCGGCATATAGACCTTGCTCTGGGGAAGGCTATAGCCACGCTGAAACATTGGCCATATGCAACCAATAGTCTATATTAAAACCTTCAGCCCAAGATGTTATCTGTAGACAAATTTAGCAGCTGATAAAAATCCACTTTCCCCACTCTACTCTGCTCATGGAGATCGCCTGTGTCTAATGGACCCACTCCATCACTCGACAGATAAGGATAACCAAACCTCTCAGAGGTTTACTGAAGCAACACAACGATTTGTGGAGCCACCAATCTCCAAACGATGTTTGTTTTCCGTCTGTTGTTCCCAAAGGTCTTTGGTGAAGTCGACTCCCAGTAATACTACACCAACAGTCTGCCCAAAGCAGCACAAGTATCCGACTTGATTTAACATGATACAGTAAATCATGGTGAATCCCCCAACAAGGAGCCAGTATAAGCCACATGGACCGTGACAGCAGTAACTCAGGCGCATCGGACGGAATCCGGAGGGCTATGCGCGGCCTCTCGTCACCCCTCCCTCTCCACCGACGTACGGACAGCCCGGACGGCTCTGATAAATTTATGCGGCTATTGCATTTCGAGCGCTCGCTGACCCGGGGGCGATCAGTCGTCCCGTCCCACAGATGCACCTGCCCCTCTATATATCCACATTGCCGTGATGTCATGTCATTACACCAGAAGCGCAGCTCATGTAAAGTTATTGCTGACTGCACAATGCTTAAGTCTTTAGAAAAAACAGAGCTGATACTGCAAAAGCTAGTGGCATGATGCTGTTGTAACAACTGCCTATAACATTGACGTTTATTATTGTAGGCTAGACTATTGGAGTCAGATTGTCACCGAATAAATATTGTTTTAATAGGGTCAATAACAACTGGCAAAGATCAAGTCAGCACATATCACATATGAACCACTGTGTTGAATGTGAAGCGTAGGCTATGTTGCTTATAAATCAAGTGTAAAGCATACCTTCATCATCATTATAGCGAAAGCCTCATTATAACGATAGCCTACTCTTATTCGAATATAGGCACTTTTCTACGAGTCCTGCGACATTAGAACCTTGGCTATTACATTATCTCTCTCCAAAATCGTTGCAAAGGCTACACGCAGTCGTAAAACTCACCATTAAATCGGCAACTTCGGAGACAAACTTCAGGCGAAAGATGACGTAAAACGTCTTCCCCGGAGAGATAAGTTGCCACCGCGGGCTCCCGAACACTGAGGTTTCTTGACAGAGCCAGCTCTCCGTACCAACGCCGAGGTAGGTGCTTCAGCGCAGATTTTTTTTTTTTTTTTTGCCAGAGCCCTATCACTGCCTTCGGTGGGCGTGTTCCTGTGTGATCATGGAGTCCAGAGGGGTTTTCAGCTTTCCAACGTCAAAATCCGAGGGTGAAATTCATTGATTCCTATTGTTAGGGAGAGATAATTATGCTTAAAGGGTATTCCTTGAGGGAAGACAACATTATCGTACTCTGTTGTAAGATATAACTTTCAGGATATCAAGAAAGTCTGTTACATTAAAATGAGGTGTGTTCCACAAAAACATATCTGATCGATGCCTGCACTCAAAGCGAATAGGCCCATTATCACCCCATAAGTTTCACATGTAAAGGAGATCAGGTAGGCTTCTGTGTCTTTTAAGTTTAAAAAATTCAAGTGTACTATTATTGGTAGTGTTAGCCTACAGATCACATCGGAAAATGTAGGCTGTGCGACTATATCACATATCGAAAGCTTTATTCCTAAAAAAAAAAAAAAAACAATTTTAAAGCAACGACCGTAAACGTTTTAAGAGCCCGAGAGTGATCTGCTTAGAGATAGAAAGATATCGCCGCTGCCCGGAGCGCCTCGATGGACCACACAGTGAGTTGCAGCCACGGGCGACAAGTGAACCACGGCTCGCAACCCACCGTCAGATTTACAGCTCGCAAAGAGCGCACCATGATGTAATTAACGAGAGAAAACGTCCGATGAAAAAACCCGTGCTTTGTTTCCACAGTGAAATGTGTGACTTGACACTCATTTCAGAATAAATCCTTCAACCTCATTTGGTTGAAACAAAGCCACGTAGACACCACAGAGATGCGGTCATGGTTTTTCAGGTGACATTGATTTGTGGCTGCAAATTACACGAGTCAAGTAGCGGAACTTGTAGACAAGTTAGCTGTGTTATTTGGTGTGACTTCTGATGGATTTATATTCATTCTTTACTGTTTTGGATGCTCCAACCTGCTCTTGCCCTGAACTTCAAACAAAGAGTTGCCATTGTTTAAGGATGTGTGGGTTAATTGCATATCCATGTGTTACGAATGTCTTGAGAGCACTCCAAGTTGATGATCTCATGTTGATAATCCTTCCATGGGATGGAGAATGCATTTGTCAGGAAAATATGTCAAATGGAAAATCAATTTGGTTCATTGGGTAACCATTGACAACCGTACAGCTTCACACCCATTTTGGTTTCCATGCAATTTTGAGATAATTTCCCAATAGGAATGTTTGTGTCCTTTTTTCCAATGAAAGTCAAATTGACATGGTCGGGGAAAGAATAATTGTCAGTGTTTGCATGGATGCATGCATGTGTGTGTGTGTGTGTGTGTGTGTGTGTGTGTGTGTGTGTGTGTATCTTTGCGGTTCTTGAAGGTAACACCTCTCTGTTTCCCTTAGTCTCTCATGAATGGTTTTTGGCTCCGGGCCCGAGCTCGTGCAGATTAATATTTCGCCCTCTGAAGGGCCACCAGAACAGCTTTCATCTCTCCACACTCACACACACACACTCACACACACACACACACACACACTCACACACACAAGCCCGATCACTCCTGGAATTACGCACCGTAAGTCTGACTGACCAGTCCGAAGGACTGTAAAAGATTCCGAGGTCCGGTAAGTGGATATTCACTCCTTACGGGGCAGACTGGGCAGAATCTAGAGCGGTGGTGTGTGTGTGTGTGTGTGTGTGTGTGTGTGTGTGTGTGATGTGTCATGGCTGGAGCTGTGTGGCAGAGCAGTGGTGGTGGCTAAGGTCTTATTGTCTGAGGTGGATGTCAGAATACATTACTCTCATTCAGCGTGTGTGATCTGACCCAGTCTTGCGATTAAAGTAGTAGTTGGAAAAGCAGTGTGTGTGAACTGTATATGAAGAGAGAAGTTCTCAAAGAAGATGAGGGCCTACGTTGTAATTCTGTCTATTTTATATCTGTCTACTTTATATATTTAACTGTCATGCACTATATTCTGTAAAATAACCCCACATGAGATGAAACTGCTCTGTGTGTGTGTGTGTGTACTGTACAGGTCTTGTTTTGAAAAGAAAAAAAAAACAGTTGTTCACAAGTAACAAACGGCTTGGCATAGAATGCCCTTGTCTGCTTTATATGGCTGGTCATGTGCCATATTTTCTGTAAAAGAACCCCACGTGAGATGAAACTGTGATTAGTTATTTTTTTCATTCTTTGTGTGTGTGTGTGTGTGTGTGTCTGTTAAGAAGGCCACTGATAGAGACTGAAAGCCCTGCACTTGCGCACGCGCATGACATGCAAGTTGTAGGCTACAGACAGTTCGCGGGTGATTCAGCAAGTAGAAGATCTCCGACGTTGTTCCTGATTGTTACATCCGTGTAGTAACTAGCTTAACAGTTTCTAACATTATAATTTACTTACCGTTTAGTCTAAGTAGAGATTGTGCGTCCATGACGAACTGTAAGTTGATTCCTTTGTTCATTAGAAAGCATTCCTTACTATAGAAAGTTCGTTTGTCATACAATCTTTTTGGTTAGCTCTTAGCCATATGTAAATGGCAATTATGCCTATGTCTGCTTAATTCAATTGTGTTTGAAGTCTAACGTTAACAGTTAGCATCCAAATGTGTTCAAGTTGTATAGCAGATAGCATCCAGATTCGTATGTTAACGTGATTGCTGTTATCTCCGTGAAGCATTCTTTGTGCACGTGATTGCTGCCCATTAGCACCTTAAGTGAACGCCTAGCAATGTGCATTTCATCCTGTATACGTGTTTGGTAACATATTGATCCAAGAACTTGAAATATTTAATACATTACACAGAGACGTTTCATAGGTTTCATATGTATGTTTATTTGTGTAAAGTAAGTGATTGGTGTAATTTATGTCAACCAAGTTATTATTTCTGTCTTTCCTTTTAGACCACAATTTCTATTTCACAATTCATTTAAATAATTAAGAAGATAAAACCACAATGTGTGTGAAGTTCCTCAGCTTTATACCAGTGGTGCCTCATCTGACCCCTGTGTATTACTGTGCTGCCTGAATATTTGCATTAAAACAGCTAACTGCATTCCAGTCTCAAGAAGTGTTCTTACCGACACGCCAAAGCGACACTGCTACACACGGACCTCACCTAGATACAGTCCACTAAAGCCACTAGTTTCAATATTGGTCCATCGAGCCGGAGTAGTAGTGCTACTTTGGATTCCTTTCCTTTACCTTCAGAATGCATCATCATCCACCTAGTAACCTTCTATTACCCCCCGTGCGCCCTAAGCGCCAGTCTCGTCAGCCTGCCTTTCTAAGAGATTATGATGTCCAGCTTGCTGGCCGGCGGCGAATAGTGCAATCAGAAGGAAGTAATGCAGCACAGTATGCACAGGGGCAAGAAGATAGACAACAGAGGACAGTGGATGAAGCCAGGAGGATAACACCATATTCATCTCGCTCTACCAGCCCTATTAGTCAGGGTGATGACGTGGTGATTGATGAGTGGAATGCCATTGAGGACCAACAGGCAGCTGGAGCACCAGAGAGGGATCATAGGCCTCCTTGGCCTATTCTTAGACATCAAGACGGCTATGAGACTCAAGGGCCAGAAGCACCGCAGCATAGTAGACCTTATGGGATGTCATCTTATGAGCAGTCAGCACCAAGTCCTTATCCTGATGCCATCCCATCCTTTCGCCATCTGCCCTTCACCTCTGCCAACGCTTTAACATCAAAGCCTAACCTGCCTCATCCTTCTCAGCCCAGGTCTAAACCAGCTCCTCAGGCAGAAAGCACACCTGCGTCCAGGCCTCACTCAGAGCACCACTCACAGCCTTATCAGCAACGGGATGTAAGTCCAGATGCTGCACAAAGAGACCACCATGATCCTGTTGACCCGACCCCAGTGAATAAGAGAGAGCAGTTCATTATGGACTCCATCAACAGGATGATGAGTGAGCTACAAGTGATCAAAGATCAAACAAAGGCAGCATTACCTAAGAACACACAGGCACCTCCTCCACTATCAAGTCGACAGCTCTATGATGATCACTTACCTTCATCACATGATTATAGGCAACGGTACCATATGCCTGCCTCCAACAGCCATCTTTATGCCGATGGGTTTCCATACCAGTCTGCATCCAACATGAACCCACCAAGACCTTCAGACCCTCGCCGATCAACCAACCTCACTTCAACACGCACGCCACTGAATCCTTATTCGCACTATGGGCCAACCACATCTGTTCACGATGGCTATGTCCAGCAGCCACTAGCATTCCTAAGAGAGAGAACCTACCGAGGACCTATTCCAACCATTCCTGACTTCTCTAAAAGAGATCCTAGTGAGTTTACCCGCCTTAAGATTGCATTGGACAACCTCCTACCTCCTGATGCCACAGACCTGTTCCGATATCAGGTTCTTCTGGATCATCTCAAGTTAGAGGAGGCTCGTCTAATTGCAGATGCCTATCTGAACTCACCTACACCCTATGCAGATACCATGGCTGCTTTGACAGATAAGTTTGGACGACCTCAGAAGCTGGCCCTAAAGAAAATTGCCACTGTGATGAGTGCTCCAGATATCCGACAGGGAGACTCACAGGCCTTCCAGAAGTTTTCCTTACAAGTGCGTGCCTTAGTGGGGATGTTGCAGACGCTGGGTCATGAAGGCGCAGTGGAGCTTGAGTGTGGGTCCCACGTCGAACGTTTGTTAAGTAAACTCCCCTCAGATCTACGCTCAGAATTCCGCAGATGTATGTGCCGCCTACCTGGTACCGGTTACAACCTCACAGACTTTTCAGAATGGCTAGAATATGAGGCATGGTGTCAAGACAGTGAAGGTCAAGCTATCTTGAAAGAGCCAGCCAAAACAGATGGTAAGCGGAAGGTAGATCCCAAGCGTGACTCCAAACTCTCCCGTCCGGCCACAGTACTCCACGGCGCTGAGGAGGCAGTGCCAGTAGTGAAGAAACCTGACCGCACAGGGAACAAGAAACCGCAAGCCTACTGCCCATATTGTGACAGCAAGGAGCACTTCTTAAGCCAGTGTGAGACATTCAAGTCATTTGATAAGAATCAGATCATAGAGTGGATTAAGACCAATCGACGCTGCTGGCGATGTGGAAGAGGGCACACTGCAGCAGAGTGTACCCTTAAGAAACCCTGTAGTAAGTGTCAAGGTAAACATCTCCAGATACTGCATGATGTCAATGTCAAACCTGCAAAGGAAGAATCATGTCTTGTTAGCTCTGCCACAGAGATCCTTTACCTGGACCGACCAGTGGAGTTTAGTCGTGTCCTCCTGAAAGTAGTTAGAGTCCTTCTCCGTCATGAGAACAGGACACTTGAAACCTACGCAGTGCTTGACGATGGTTCAGAACGTACTATGCTCCTGCCTGCCGCAGCACAGCAGCTAGGGCTACAAGGACCTCCAGAAACGTTGACCCTGCGGACCATTCGCCAGGATGTGCAGACACTGGACGGCATGTCTGTTACCTTCCGAGTCTCACCCATTACTCAGCCGAACAAGGCCTTTGTGATTGGTGATGCCTTCACATCAAAGCGCCTCAGCCTTGCTGATCAGACCTACCCTGTGACCAGCCTCAGGTCAAAGTTCAAGCACCTCCGTGACATCCCTCTCCAGCCATTCGACCGAGTGAACCCTTTGCTGCTGATAGGAGCCGACAATCCTCACCTGATCAATCCCATCGAGCCTGTTTGTCTTGGACCTCCAGGTGGCCCTGCAGCAATCAAGACCAGGCTCGGTTGGACGCTTCAAGGTCCAGCTAGGCTCACAGAGCTAAAATTGTCATCCCAGCAGTGCTTGTTTACCTCGCTCAGCCCACTGGAAGTAGAGTTGCGGAGGAATGTGGAAAAGCTTTGGCAGCTCGATGTTTTGCCGGCTAGAGGTGAGAAGCAGGTGACACGCTCTCGAGAAGACCAACAGGCCATTGATCTCCTCGATTCCAAGACCACCAGAGTAGAGGTTAATGGCGTGCTCAGATATGCTACCCCTCTGCTTCGGCGAAAGAATTCTCCTACCCTTCAAGCTCCAATGGAGGCTGTGATGCCAAGGCTCAGAGGCCTAGAGAAACGCCTATTGAGAGACACGGATGTTGCAGCCACCTATGAAGGAGAAATAAAGAAATTGGAAGCAGCCGGTACTGTTGCGAGGTTACCTGTACATGATGCTCCATCTGGTGGCGAGAAATGGTACATCCCGCACCACATGGTGCAGCATAACGGGAAAAATCGCATTGTGTTTGACTGCTCCTTTCAATACAGAGGTGTGAGTCTGAATGATTCTCTGCTGCCTGGCCCTACTTTGAGCCCTTCCTTACTCGGAGTCCTTCTGCGGTTCCGAGAGCACAGTGTTGGCATAAGTGGTGATATCAAAGGTATGTTTCACCAAGTGCTGTTACTGCCTGAAGATAAGCCCCTTCTGCGTTTCATCTGGCGCCACATGCAGAGAGAAGAGACACCTGAGGTCTACGAGTGGCAAGTGCTGCCATTCGGGACCACCTGTAGCCCGTGTTGTGCTACCTATGCGCTACAGCAGCATGTCTTCAACCACAGCGGTCCCAACAGCATGGAGCGGTTCTCCATAGAGAGGTGCTTTTATGTCGACAACTGTTTGCAGAGCCTGCCGTCTGCCAGAGAAGCAAAGCAACTGATTGACAATCTCAGAAGCCTCCTTGCCTCTGGAGGATTCGAAGTCCGACAGTGGGCCAGTAACCAGCCTGAGGTCATAAACCACCTACCTGCTGAGGCCAGGTCCGACAAGCTGGAACTGTGGCTGGCACATGACAAGGGCGAAGCACCTGAGTCAACGCTAGGCCTAATCTGGCATTGTGGTGCCGATACCTTCAGCTACAAGCACAGAACAGTAACCTACGATCAGACCACCATGCGCAACATCTACCGTGTGTTAGCCAGCCAGTATGACCCACTTGGGTTCATACTTCCCTATACTACACGGGCGAAGATACTGGTTCAGCGGCTATGGGACCAGCAAAGGGATTGGGATGATCCAAATCTCCCTGAAGACCTGCTGACAGCTTGGCAAAGTTGGGAATGCGAGCTTGAACACCTACCTCATGTGCAGCTACCGAGATGTTACACACCAGCAGACATGGATCATCCAGACACCCAGAGAGACATTCACATATTTTGTGATGCGTCCGAGAAGGCCTACGGGGCCGTCACCTACCTGAGGTCTGAAGATTCCAGAGGCACGATTCATGTTGCCTTTCTCCTTGCTCGCTCACGAGTCGCACCTAGGAAACAGACTTCAATTCCCAGGCTGGAGCTGTGTGCCGCAGTGACCGGGGCACAGTTGGCAACGCTGTTGAAAAGTGAGCTCACCTTTGACATCCGCCACCTTGTCCTTTGGAGCGATTCAACAACGGTCCTGACGTGGCTCCACTCGGAGTCATGCCGCTTCAAAGTTTTCGTCGGCACCAGAGTGGCGGAAATACAAGAGCTTACTGACCTCAAAGCCTGGCGATACATTGAGTCATCCCTGAATCCGGCCGATGACCTCACTAGGGGCAAAACCCTGCAAGAGTTAGTTCAACCCAACAGATGGAGTGAAGGACCAGACTTCCTGAAGTTACCACCTGACAAGTGGCCGATTCTTTCTCCATCTAATGACTCAGTGGTAGAGGATGCTACAGAGTTCAAGCGTTCTACCTTCTGTGGGCTGCACACTTCTGACGCAACAGGAACAGACGGGCCTACATTTAAGACCTGGAAAGACCTTGTGGAATCGCTAGCGCAAGAGCTTCACGGGGCGGCCGGCCTGTCTGGACCAATTGCGGCCTGTATGTATCAAGCCGCAGAAATGCTGGCATTCCAGAAGGCACAGCAACACAGTTTTGCCAGTGACTACGAGCTTCTCAAGGCAGGTAAACCTGTAGCATCCAGTAGCCGTCTTCTTTGCCTGTCACCTGAGTTTGACTCAACCCATTTGGTCATCAGAGTAGGAGGGCGACTCCGCAGAGTGGAGGGACTGGATCCAGAAACAGTTCACCCCATTGTGCTTGATCCAGGCCACCCTTCTACTAAGTTGCTCATTCAGGAGTATGACTCAAAACTTTGCCATCCTGGACCTGAGCGAGTATTCGCTGAATTGAGGCGCAGAGTGTGGATCTTGAGAGGCCGTGAGGCAGTGAAGAGCCACCAACGAAAGTGTCTGGAGTGTTGTCGATGGAGATCGAAGCCAGCTGTCCAGAAGATGGCCGACCTGCCACCAGCTCGGCTCAGGTTGTTCAAGCCTGCTTTCTACTCCTGTGGCATCGACTGCTTTGGTCCGCTCGTGGTAAAACTGGGACGAAGAACAGAGAAAAGATGGGGGATACTTTTTAAGTGCCTCACCACCAGAGCGGTACATATAGATGTGTTAACCTCAATTGACCTCGACTCCTTCCTGATGGCTCTACGGAGGTTCATAGCCCGGCGGGGCAAGCCAGCCGGGCTATACTCGGACCAAGGAACCAACTTCCGAGGAGGAGAGAAAGAGTTGAAGGAAGCCTTCTCCAATATAAGCCCTGATGTCCAGCAACATCTTGCCGCGCAACAAATTTCATTCCACTATAATCCACCTGCTGCTCCCCACTTTGGTGGTGCATGGGAGCGCGAAATTCGCTCGGTCAAGACTGCCTTATACACCACCATTGGCTCTCAGACTGTGAGTGAAGAGGTGCTCCGAACCGTCCTCATTGAGATTGAGTCAATACTCAACTCCAAACCACTAGGCTATGTTTCTGCAAACATAGCTGACTTGGATCCGGTGACACCCAACTGCTTGCTACTGGGGCGGCCTGACAGCGCACTGCCTCAGGTGGTTTATCCACAATCAGAGCTTCTTGGACGTCGGAGGTGGAGGCACTCTCAAGTCCTAGCAGATAGATTCTGGACTGCTTTCGTGAAGAACTACTTACCTGGCCTGCAGAGGAGAGGGAAATGGACGTCTCCAGCTCCTGACCTCACAGTGGGCTCTGTAGTCATGATGGTGGACCCACAGATACCACGTTCCCTCTGGCAAATTGGGAAGGTGGTAGAGGTGTATCCAGGCCCTGACAACCATGTTAGGTCAGCGAAGATACAGATCAAGGATAAAGTGTACACCAGACCCATTGTCCGTCTCATCGTTCTACCTGAGATCCCGGACGACGATGGCGGCGGACAGTGACTGGAGTGAGGATTCGTGGCCTTTCTAGAAGATCACATTTGTTACCAAATGTGGGGGCGGCTATGTTAAGAAGGCCACTGATAGAGACTGAAAGCCCTGCACTTGCGCACGCGCATGACATGCAAGTTGTAGGCTACAGACAGTTCGCGGGTGATTCAGCAAGTAGAAGATCTCCGACGTTGTTCCTGATTGTTACATCCGTGTAGTAACTAGCTTAACAGTTTCTAACATTATAATTTACTTACCGTTTAGTCTAAGTAGAGATTGTGCGTCCATGACGAACTGTAAGTTGATTCCTTTGTTCATTAGAAAGCATTCCTTACTATAGAAAGTTCGTTTGTCATACAATCTTTTTGGTTAGCTCTTAGCCATATGTAAATGGCAATTATGCCTATGTCTGCTTAATTCAATTGTGTTTGAAGTCTAACGTTAACAGTTAGCATCCAAATGTGTTCAAGTTGTATAGCAGATAGCATCCAGATTCGTATGTTAACGTGATTGCTGTTATCTCCGTGAAGCATTCTTTGTGCACGTGATTGCTGCCCATTAGCACCTTAAGTGAACGCCTAGCAATGTGCATTTCATCCTGTATACGTGTTTGGTAACATATTGATCCAAGAACTTGAAATATTTAATACATTACACAGAGACGTTTCATAGGTTTCATATGTATGTTTATTTGTGTAAAGTAAGTGATTGGTGTAATTTATGTCAACCAAGTTATTATTTCTGTCTTTCCTTTTAGACCACAATTTCTATTTCACAATTCATTTAAATAATTAAGAAGATAAAACCACAATGTGTGTGAAGTTCCTCAGCTTTATACCAGTGGTGCCTCATCTGACCCCTGTGTATTACTGTGCTGCCTGAATATTTGCATTAAAACAGCTAACTGCATTCCAGTCTCAAGAAGTGTTCTTACCGACACGCCAAAGCGACACTGCTACACACGGACCTCACCTAGATACAGTCCACTAAAGCCACTAGTTTCAATAGTGTCTGTGTTGTGCGTATGTATTGGTCTTGTGTTGCAAACCCCCCCCAACGAACAGTTGTTCACACAGAAAGAAAGAAAGATTTGGCAAAGAATGCCCTTGTAGTTCCCACTTTCCAGAGGGCATCGTAAAAGCCTGGCATTCCTGCACATTCCGAGCCTCTGCGGCTTTTAAGTGTGAAATCCGAACAGTGTGTCCGTCTCATAGCTGCTCCTCCAGCGCCTCCAGGCAGCGTTCGGAGGAATCCGCCGGACATCAGAAGGCGTGATGGACGCCACGGACGGTCACAGATGGACGCGTGTAATCGCGGGTCGGACAAATGAGCTCTTTCAGAGGGACCGAGAGGAGGGAACCCTAACAGCGAAAGGGGAGTCCGCAACGCTGAGCATCGAACAGAGTTATGCCAGGCATCCAATCCAAAACCTTCGCCACAGAGTTGGCACACGTTTTATAGGCAGCAACACTCACACCGCGCGCTCGCACTTCACCACAGGGGCATGATGGGAAGACTTTGATGCCATCCCCCTGGGAACTCCAGCTCTCTTTCTCTCTCTATCTCTCTTTTTTTCGACACTCTTGTTTTTCATTTTCAGTTTTTTTTATGCGCCGTCGTAAGATGGTTTTTCTGGAGCATGGAAATGCTTGTTTTGGGCCAATTAAACCCCCATCAGGCTGCATGTGCTGACTGGATCTGGGGCTTTTGATGGCACGGCCGTGGCACCCTCTTCTGTGGCGTTCCACCGTCATGAAAGCCACATCCTCTCTCCTCTTCCTGCAGCTACAGGCCCAGCTGTCTAAACCTGCAGGCAGCCGGCACCCGCGTGGAGGGTTGAGTGTGCAAAGTATCAGATGCAACAACAACATGTACTGTAGATATGAATCTTAAAGAGGTAAAGGAAAGCATTGCATTTTTGTAATTCTTTTACTGCAGGGATTTGGGTGTGATAGTTGGTTTTTGCTGAACATGAATAAAAAAAACACCACAGTCATTAAAAAATCAGGAATTCAGCCAACTGCATTCATGGTTTTAACCCAAAAGCCACACTGTTAAAGTGGAGTATAACATTACAGAGCTACACAGGGCCCTTATCGGTTCTGCTTCTGCTCTTGGTGAAAGTAGCAGTTTCACTGTAAGCAGAACCAGATGAGATGCCCAGGCTTCCACCCTCTCCATCCCCTGCATGTGATGCTGTGTTCTGGTGGCGTATTCTGGTCCACACAAGTCTCTGGGGCTCTTAGGTCAACAGAGAGACACATGTAGGGTCCATCTGAGAGAGGGCCTGCTGAACGAACGCGTCCCCGTGGACGATAGCGGAATGGTGACGCTTGCCGTCACGGACTTGTGACACGGACGGATGCGGTGGGCCCAGACGGAGATATGTGGTTCACTTCAGACAGCCTCACACACACACACAGACACAGACACAGACACACACACACACACACACACACACACACACACACACACACACACACACACACACACACTTCACATACACACACACACATACACACACATTCACTGGCCAGTCTGGCCTTAAGCGGCTGTTCAAATCAGCATCCCACCCAAACGAGTGAAGTGTCCCTGGTGCCCTGAAACCTTTTTCCATATGCATTCTGACACAGAGACATGGAGCACACACATGTGCATCAGTGGAGGAGTGTGGATGTGTAGTGGAGACATGCTGTGCTAGTTAGTGGGGTCGTGTTGTGCTGGTTAGTTGGGTCGTGTTGTGCTGGTTAGTGGAGACATGTTGTGATTGGTTAGTGGGGTCGTGTTGTGCTGGTTAGTGGGGTTGTGTTGTGCTGGTTAGTGGGGTCGTGTTTTGATTGATTAGTGGGGTTGTGTTGTGATTGGTTAGTGGGGTCGTGTTGTGATTGGTTAGTGGGGTTGTGTTGTGCTGGTTAGTGGGGTCGTGTTGTGATTGGTTAGTGGGGACGTGTTTTGATTGGTTAGTGGGGTCGTGTTGTGCTGGTTAGTGGAGACATGTTGTGATTGGTTAGTGGGGTCGTGTTGTGCTGGTTAGTGGGGTCGTGTTGTGCTGGTTAGTGGGGTTGTGTTGTGCTGGTTAGTGGAGACATGTTGTGATTGATTAGTGGGGTTGTGTTGTGATTGGTTAGTGGGGTCGTGTTGTGATTGGTTAGTGGGGTTGTGTTGTGCTGGTTAGTGGGGTCGTGTTGTGATTGGTTAGTGGGGACGTGTTTTGATTGGTTAGTGGGGTCGTGTTGTGCTGGTTAGTGGGGTCGTGTTTTGGTCATGTTGGGATGTTTAGTGGAGACGTGTTGTGCTGGTTGGTGGGGTCATATTGGGGTCGTGTTGGGATGGTTGGATCGTGCTGGTTAAGGGTCTAGAAGCCCTGGAGGGGCTGTACATCCTGTACACATCCTTAAGTGGTAGTTGCCAAGACAGCATCAACAATGGAGGTAGTGAGTAGGGCAGTTGGAGGAACAGAGGCCTATTCAGCCTGCTGGAGAACACACGTAGATATCACACATAAACACACACACACATACACACACACACATCTACCTACACACACACACACATGTGCTCTCTCCTTCTCTGCCTCTGCCTCTGTTTCTCTCTCTCTCTCATACATACACACACACACGCGCACACACACACACACACAGACAGACTCTCACACAAAATAGGGAGCCGTAATTCACCAAGACAGGCATATGGGCAGGAGATGACAAATTACATGTCACTCTGAAACAGAAAAAGCTTCTGAGGGCACGTAGGGAATGTGAGAGGGCAGCGGATTAGACTCTAGCGCACACACACCATTATAGTACCGGTATAGTGTCAGATAGACACACACACACACACACACACACACACCATAATAGTACCAGTATCGTGTCAGATAGATGGAGAGAGAGAAAGAGAGAGATGTACCCAACCCCCCCCCCCCCCCCCCCCCCCCCCCCGACACACACACACACACACACACGTCCTTTAGACTCCAGTGCAAACACTATAGTGCCAGGATAGAGAGAGAAAGAGAGAATGATGTACCCCCTCCTTTTATATGTATTAATTATTGTATTGAATTTCTTTAATGGTCTTATCATTATTATGTGTCCTTATCTTACTATCAACAATAGCTATGGCAACACTGTTCCCATACAGTCATGCTAATGAACCAACTTTGAACTGAACTGGAGAGAGAGCGAGAGAGAGAGAGAGTGAGAGAGAGAGAGAGAGAAAAATACTTTATTATCACATGCAATGAAATTCTTGCTTTGTACATTCCATTAGGGAACCAGAGGTAGGGTTGCATTAATTACGTAAAAGAAATGCATAATATTATAGCATAGTATTAGGCACTATTTTGGGAAAAAGTTTTAATTAAACATCTCCAGTGAAGTGGCTTTTGAGGACAGTGTAGACTCTAGACAGTCACAAATGCAGTGAGAGCAGGTGCCTAATAACCTGCAGCACATCATTCACTAAGGCTTCGCACTGCTCACAAGGGCAATAGTTCACCCCAAGCACCTGCTCTTTCATCCAGCTGGCTCTGTGCGTGTGTGTGTGTGTGTGTGTGTGTGTGTGTATGGGCATGTGTATATTGGTGCATGTACATGGTCTGTGTACCATAGAGTCTAAAGTTCAAAGGTCGCTCTCTGATGTCGTGACCTTCCACCCTGCACTGGCGGCATGGTATCGGTGACCCGGTGGATTTTCTCCCAGAATGCAGCACTCTCTTTTTACCCCACACATGCCCACACTAGTCAAGGACAACTGTCGTCAAGGACACGGTGGAATGTCCAGAGTTTATCCATCATACTGTACACAGACACACACACACACACAAACACACACATACTATTATACACACACACATACGGTTAGTAAACTCACAAATACACAAACAGACAAGCACAATAAAAGTAATACACACTGACAGTCATACATACATTAACAATAGTGTGTAATCTCCAATCTGCTGCAGAAATGGGAAACTGCACTGATATGAATGTGCCTAGTGTAACAATATAAGCAACTTTGTGTCTTAATATAACCCTTTTTCCATCCAAAAGATAATTTGCTTAAAAAACTGATGCGTTTCAAAAACGTTAGTGCAACACATGTGACGGAAAAGACTTATATCGCTGCAACGTTGGTTTGCTCGCACTAAGCTAATTTGTTCGGCAGAGGTGTTTTAGCGAGAGTTAGCGAGAGACATAAAAATGGAGGAAAAGGTTTGGAACGCTATAAGAATGCTGCACATGCACAGAATGAATTTATGGTGTCAATTAATATTCAGGCCGCAGAAAATGGTCAGACAGCTTGTAGGCTACCTTTTTTTTTTGTGCATTCCAACAAAGTATTCCATACGCTAAGTGTTCTAATTTGCTATATTGGTGTTGGAAAACACAACCTTTGTTGTACTGATGTCTTGATTGTAAGTAGTACTACTGTATGAACAGACCTCGATGCCCAAGACAAATGTTCCTCCTGGGGAGTCAGTCTGATCTGCTCTGACCACATGCGCATAAAACTAGCACCTTGTAATCGCAACTGCAACTAGCATAACATTACAGACGGCTTTACAAGCTAATGTGTGAAACAGAGTAAACAGCACATGACTCCCCACTTGACTTGTGTGTGCTTGGTGTGTTTTGTGTGTGTGTGTGTGTGTGTGTGTGTGTGTCTGGTGTGTGTTTTGGGGTTGGCGCTGGGGTTAAGTCTGCCTCTGAGGGCCTCTCTCTCTGAGGTGCTGGAATCCCCCTTAACACACTGTGACCAGTTAGTCCAGTGACCTACACGGGAATGTTAATCCCACACACACACATACACACACACACTCTCTGTGACACATCAATGCACTAAAACAATCGATGATCAAGATGAAGCGTGGGTGGGTGAAGGTGATTTCCAGTCGGAGGGTGAGACAGGGTTGCAGCAGTCCGGACAGATGGTGACATTTGGTGCGTTTACACACGAAGTGGAAACTGATCTCGTTTTTATGTGCGTCTGCCTTCTGAGCGGGTATCCATTTCAAAAGAGCGCCCGCCACACACACACACACACACACACACACACACCACCCTCAGTGCATACCACAGAGCAGCCGAGCATGTCTGAAAATCATTCATGGCATGTTTATTTTTTACACAGTACACAGACATTCATTTGCTTTCTCTCTCCATCTTCCTCTCTCTCTCTCTCTCTCTCTCTCACACACACACACACACACACACATACACACACACACACACACATACACCCACATTCTACCAGCCTCTGAACAAAAAACTTTTTTTAGATAGAATATTTGTGAAGCATTAACTAAGTGCATTAGTTTGCATATCTAATCTCTCTGTTTACTTTGCAAAGTGTACAAGAGACACCAATCTGCCATGCAGCCAACA
>NC_085016.1:22690329-22692829 GCF_963854185.1 Sardina pilchardus | reverse complement strand
CATTTATCATTTATTATTCTCCATAAACATAAAACAACATCCATTAGATAAATAACTGACTCTCCTGTGAAATGGACATGAAAGGCATTTACAATACTGCATATTCTATGAAAGGAATAGTTCAGAATTTTGGACAAAGGACCTCATTTCCAACTTGGCCGGGGGAGATATACTGTAGGTCAGTGGAGACCGTTTTCAGCACATTTCATCCAGTGCTTGTAGTTGCAGGGTTCGCTGGGGCTAAGCTGGTGTTGAGCTATCTGATGATTGATGGCCGATTCGGTAAGACAAATTCTTAGTCAAACTTGACTGTTATTTAACAGACACTTTCACACAGAGCAGCACGGACTTGCACCAGCGGGAATCGAACCTGGGTCGACCAATTGTCAGTTGGTGACGTTATCGCTGATTCTATACTTCCATGACCTCAATGGCCACACACAGAAAGAGGAGAGAGATATCCAGTGGTGGAAGTTGACACTATTTGATTTACCCAGTTCAGTTCAAGTCTGGCCTCCACAGCCAGTGAAACGGTGATGGTCTTCCAAAACAAGAGGCAACAGACAAACACACACTTAATAGAGAAAAAAGGGGTTCACCGGAGCAACTCAGAAGTTAAGATTTTTAAATATTTATTTAAGGTGCCAACATCGTGAGAGACTAACGTTTCGACGTTATGTTACGTCTTCATCAGAGTATTTTTTCTCTACTAAGTTGTCCTCTCCCGTTGACGCACCAGAGTTAACCCAGGAGCGCGGAGGACTTTTTGTTTTTTCTACACACTTACATAAGACCTTCTACATGAAAGGACTCTGAAATGCTGATACATTTACAATGACTTCGACAGACTTATGAGTGACTTAAGGTGAGTTAAGGTGACTTGATCCTTTCATGACGAACTGCAGTTATTCATTAAAAGGGGTGGAGATGCAAGTCCTGCCAAATATCGAAAAGAGCTTTTCACACAGCGACAACAACAACAACAAAAGCTGTACTTAACAATCCGGAAAATTCTTCACACTTCTCCAGCCAAGATCCTGTCAGGTCTCAATCAGTGTGAGTGTTTGAGACACAGCCAACTCCTGTGTTGTGATTGTTTAGATGTTAGAACAAGAGGCCCACTGCCGGACGGGTCCATATCACTGCTGTGTGCCCAGTGGGTTCACACTGACAGGGATCAGGTGGTCAGAACCGCCACGGAGCCCCAACGGGCTTGGATCCACTGGGACCGGTTTGACCCATCACATCCAGAATAGGCAGACTCCGGGGAGCCTCCCACACTTGGGAAAGTAAACATCAGAAATGTATCAAAATGGCTCTGATGAAAAATAACTTTGGGGTATATTAGAACATTAATGACAAGACACTGATAAGTCAGAAGTATGAGGGGGTAAAGGGGAGGAGGTGGGTGTCAAAAGTGCGGGAAAAAGCCACTGGCAGTAGATTGGCAAAGGCAAATCTCCACCAAAGAAAGCAGAGCTGAGCTGCTAGATTGATAGTCAGCTGGGCCATCCAGGGAAACTAGCGAGACTCTGTGACCTGCCTGAACTGTGCTCCATTTGTGTTCTTCTAAGTCCAAAATAACATATTTAGAGTTAGGCTCTGAGCCTGGTTTATAGCTAATAAACATTAAGTTTACAATAAACATAAAGTGTTGATCTGCAACAAATAGGCCGCTATTCTGCAGTCACAAGAGGGCAGATGACTTTGAGCAGCCGTGCTTTTGAATCTTAAAAATAAGTAAATAAATAAATAAATAAATCGGCTACTTTGTATCAAATTGCTTTGTCTCCTGGGGCCTATTGCACAAAACTAGGATAAGGGATTAACCCGGGATATCTTGGTTATCCTGGCTCAATTTATCCGTGATCCAGTTGCACAAAAGCGGGATAGGGGGCAGCAGGATATGTTATGGTATAAGTTACCATGGCGATTTATTCTGTGGAGCTAGCCTGCTCCTGACCAGGCTAACATCCAAGATAAGTTGATTCTAATGGTAATTACATTATCTGATTGGTTCAGCTAGCTGTCATTCAAATGAGACCTCCACATGATTTTTTTTAAAGAGCTGTAGATTCCATTTATATATTATTTGCTACATGCATTTACTCGCAAAACACAGCAGAATGTCTGCCTAATACCATATGGATGTCATTTAAATTATGGTGGCCTTATAATTAATAACATAGCCTACTCGTTGTTTGCTTCTTTTTTGACAGATGTTTGATGAATAGGCTGCTGTAGGCTGGTAGTTGATTGGAAGTGGAGGGGACATTTTTCGAAGGTGTTTTCAACTAATTCGGCTTTTAAGACAAATTAAGATACTTTGTGCATTGCGGTGGCAAAGCGCTTCCTTAATGACGTTGCGTACCGAGACAAGGAAGCTCTCACACGTGGGTGCATACGTAAATTTGCATTCAGTTGATCTGCCACACCTACTCCCGCTATGTAACAGAAATAATCATGAACCCCCATCCCAAAAAGTAAAACTTTACCTCGT
>NC_085016.1:22672829-22685329 GCF_963854185.1 Sardina pilchardus | reverse complement strand
CATCATCCTCCAGCACTGCCAGCAGTTGGTTTCTGTTTTGAACCAGCAGACTCTGAGACCTCTGCACTGCGTGCTGATTTATGGACGGCCACAGTGATACACCATGATAGACTGTTTCAATGGTCAGATTCATCTGGCATTTTCGTCTGATGTGTCTTATATTGGTCATATAAAATATAGACCTAAATGAATATTTTAACAAACGTTAGGCTATTTGTGTGTGATGCATGGAACAACCTTTGCATGAATATACTGTAGGTCATAACATGCGATCATAGGGCACTATGAGTCATACTTATAATTATCGTCATGCACACAACGCAGGTTGCGAAGTATTTGCTTTCGACAACTGATCAGTCTGAATACATCTAGGCTACGGCATCAGCATGCTGTGCATGAAATTCTTTGCCACATGGGTTATATTACATCAAGCAGGTGAGTTATTGTCTTTGATAGGGTTTTTGGGGTACATTTGGTTCAATTCTCAAAACTACTCCTGGCAACATTAACGACATTGATTAAGTCTATTTTCAGTATTTTCACTTCGTCACACACACTCTGCCCTGCAAAGCCAGTATCTGCAAAAATTCAAAACTGAGGGAAAAAAATGTAAAAAAAAGAGTTTGTTTCACACTGTACTTTAGCAGGTTAATTATATTGATTTAGTCCAGTGGATCTCAAACTGTACGGGTAGTGTGGTACTCAGGAGTCTCCAAGATGTTTTTGTCATGAAGATAAAATAATCACTTCAAATCATATTTATAATACATTTTCAGAATTGTATGATATCATTACATTTATATAATGAAAAATTGTTAGATGTTTAAATTGTTTTATTCATGCATGTAAAATATATTTAAATTGGCCTACGCTACTGTATTTCAATGCTGGTGGTGATGGTACTTGTAGAGCCAAGTGTTGTCTGAGGTGGAACTCGTGAAAAGTTTCAGAACCACTGATTTAGTAATTTTAGATATAATGTTGGATTTTCCCAATACCTATATGCTGTGAGTATCTAAATGAAATGTTGAGTTACCTTTTAGTTATTGTGTTTCTTGCATATGGCCACACAGAAGGGATTGTCAAGTTCTCAAAGCTACTATTTATCCTACACATCATAGTTCCTTATGCATATCATAAAACAAATTCTCACTGTTTTGAACAGCATTGCTTTAACTATGTATTTGATTTAGTCTCCTCTCCTGTTAAATGTTGCCTTTTCCCCTTGACAATGCTGTGATTATTTTAAGGGAATATCTGTAGGTACCTTTTCATTTATTCCATTTCATGTGACCACAGTAGAGGGATTGAATTGCCAAGTAAAAGTCTTACCAGACGGCAGAACTTCATACAATGTGTCCTTACCGGTGGATGCTTCTATTGGATGTGATTATGACTGGAAAAATAACGTGAGTGGCCTCACTTAATTAATTGCTTATGAATATCATATTTCTGTGCATCATACTGTACATATAAATCACATATTCATCACAATTTGCTAGGCGACCAATATTGCCAGTGATGGAGGATATTTGATTGGTGTTGTTTTGAAGAGCAACCGTGACTCTGTCATTCTACCCTCCTGCCAGTCCGAAGTCTCATATTGGGCTCAATGCAATGGGGCATTGGTAGGTCAACATATTTCATTCACACCATAGACAGATCGATCCTCACTATCCTGTCATACTCTTCTGTTTGTCATCTTTTTTTCTCTCTCTCTGCTCTTATTGTACATATTGTATGTTTTTGTTGAAACAGGAGACATATGAAGCAAAGTGTTACAGTAAGTTCTCTCATATTCTATGATCTTATGATGGACTTGTTGTTCTTGATGTTGTTGTTGTTGTAGCAATACTGACACATATTTTCTTTTCCCAGTTAATTGCTCAGTGGTTGACATCCCTAGTTCAGCATTTGGTAAGTTAACTTAATCTTTAACACTGTTTGTCTCTGCTGTATCACAGGTATTCCTGATATTACACCTCTCAATCTGATGTGAATGTCACTGACTTCTTTGCTAAATTATTGTACCCACGTAGCCATATTTCACTGTCCTCATGGACCTTGGGTTAATTTGGAATATACTGTATGTATAGTATACTGTACAATAAGTATACTGACAGCGTGAAATATAGTCGGGATAAGTGTGATGTAAGACATGAAAGCATAGTGTGATTCAGAATAATGTGATATATTTCCATTGCAAAAGAAAGTACCTTTCTTGAAATCACATAGGGCAGGAAGTTCTGAACAGCTCATTCCTTTCTTACTGTTTCCTGTTTTCATACAGTAATTTCCTGTATATTATCCACATTGAGAAATTTTGCAAAATCAATGTATAAGCTGCGGCTAATAGTTGGAAATGTTTTTGTATTGGAAAACCAGGCCCAAATAGATGCGCAAAAGCACTAAAAAATTATGATTTTTAATCACATTCTACTTGTAAATGAACATACAGTTGTATTTGATATGATGCTCTTTCACAGGTGTACCACTCTCTTACTACCACTTACTTGCCTCCATTGCATTTCTCTTCACTATTTGTGGCTGAGGTAGGCATTTATTAGAAACTTTGGTAACACTTTACTTGACGGGTTCTTTCATAACACATTCATAACAGCTGTCATGAACTGCATGTGAAGCATTCATGACTGTTTCATGAAACATGACTCAACATTCATACCAACACTTTCATGAATGAAGACAAAATGACGAAACTAAGAAGTCACACTAAGAAGTCACACTGCCTACACCATTAATTTAATTTCTACATGAATAGAATGTGTAATAGAATGCATTTCAAAACTTCCGCCTATAATTAATCTCTCTACTACTTTCAGTACGCTCAGTTTCTTATGATGCATCACCTCCACCCCACTTCCTCCAGACGGTTCCTGTCTTGAACGTACGCTGCGGGTTTGTCTCCTCGACCCTGCCTTCTTCAGCCTCCAACTTGATGATTTATGGACACCAAAGACCATTTCAATGTTCAGATTCATCTGACATTTTCGGCTGGTGTTTCTTATATTGGTCATATGAATTTCTTTGATTATGTTTATGTCTCCCGAGTTAAGAGTAATACAATTAAGACAGCTTGTATTCCAACATGGCACATTTGTTTACTCAGTTCCCATTACCCCAAGGGGCAAAAACATTATTATTGACACTGCTGAAGATCTGAAATAATCCTCATTTACCCTCCAACTCAGTCGGTCAAGGGTAGTTCTGTTACCCTCCAACTCAGTGGTCAGGGGTAATTCTGTTACCCTCCACTCAGTGGTCAGGGCAGTTCTGTTTGACTTTGTAATGCTTTGCACCCCTCTTATGTGCTTCTGGGAAGGCTGCTTGCAGAACATAAACATCAGGGTCTATATGATGAGCCCAACCATGTCCTGTCTCGTCGATTACCCCTGTGTGTACTAATGGTCAGTACCACGTGCTGACTTTTAACACTCTGTTTGTGTGTGTGTGTGTGTGTGTGTGTGTGTGTGTGTGTGTGTGTGTGTGTGTGTGTGTGTGTGTGTGTGTGTGTGTGTGTGTGTGTGTGTGTGTGTGTGTGTGTGTGTGTGTGTGTGTAGTGGTCTCCCACTCACTTCCTGTCATCTCTAACTCACATGGCATTTTGTCATATCTGAGACACACTAAATACTGTAGGCATGTACACTAAATAGTATCTGCATCATATTCTCCAGTGAAAGAAGCTTACCCCTGCAATGAACCACTGGACCTACTTGTAATAATATTTCATCTGTCTTTTCTTTTGGCCCATTTCAGTTGCTTTGGAGTACAGCATTTTTTCCCCCTTTAAAAATAACTTCTCAGCAGCCTCGGAGCCAGAGAGCAACGAGTGGGGGGGGGCTATGAGCATCGACGGGGGCTTGCCTTGGGAACCTCTCACCATCTCCTGTGATACGACCAAATCTAATGCAAGCCTTACAATAGTTACACAGAACAACCGTGGCACATGAAACAACCGAGAGACAGATCTGGCCTTGATATGACCTTGTGGATCTGCTGTAATGGATACAATTCAGATCACAGGATCAGAACCAAGATCACAGCTGGATCAGAACCAAGATCACAGCCATATCAGGGCCGGATCAGAACCAGATCAGAACTGCATCAGGGCCGGATCAGAGCCATATCTTCTCTGCAGTTATATCATGGGAGGCGGCTGTGGAGGGTTACAGCTAACCTAGTTATGAGGTGTGAGCTGCAGGCTGATCACTTCAGGGATATTTAACAAAACAATGCAGTTCAGGAAAGAGGGCCTCGGTGTATCACAGCTACACACTGAAAACAAATCAGGTGATAAAGACTTTCACACACCCAATAGGGAAGATGTTCTGAAAGAATTTAAACAAATCGTTGAGTCAAATCTGTCCTACACACTATTCGACATACATGCATCAACACTACAGTAATACTGCTTCTTTGTGGCTGAATAAAGTGGTTATAGCAGTCACCACAAGATGTCACTATTAGACAGAGGCTTTTCATAAGGTTTAGGAGTGTGTTTATGGGACGTTTTGACCATTCTTCCCGAAGTGTTTGTCAGGTCACACACTTATGTTGGATTAGGGGACTGGCTCTCAGTCTCTACTCTCATTCATCCTAAAGGTGTTCTATTGGGTTGAGGTCAGGACTTTATATAGGCCAGTCAAGTTCATCCACACCAAACTCTGTCATCCATGTCTTTGTGGGCCTTGTTACTGGTGCATAGTCATGTTTGAACATGGGGAGAGAGAACCATTTCCTCATATTAGACAAGCTCAAGCCAGTGATACAAACAGCCTATTTAATATTCTACTTCCAGAATCCCATGACTAAGTTCAAGCTATGACTCAAAAAATGCTGCCGAGGGCAGCTTTAAGGTGACCAGATGTCTGAAATGTCAAAAATGTGGGAAAGCAGGGGGCGCTGTGGTGGAGCAGGCTACAGCGCTCATACCACATACTGTACGGGTCTGAGTGCCCACGGGGACCCAGGTTCAAATCCGGCCTGCGGTCATGTCCCAATCCCACCCCATGTCTCTCTCCCACTTGTTTCCTGCCCACCTCTTGACTGTCCTACAATAATAAAGGCCAAAAAAAAAAATGTGAAAAATGTGAAAAATGTGGGAAAGCAGGGACGTCGGCAACACTCCATAGTAGGGGTCCTTGATGATAGCAAACTAGTCATTAACTAACCCTTTGTGAATATTTGTTTATTGTTACTAAAATATCTATTTGCGACAAAATAATGTTTTTTCCATCATTAATATTAGTGGTATACTGTATATTACTATCAGTATCTCTCACACTGGAAATGAATGATCATAAGGTTCACAAAGGTCCTCGATAAAACAAAACAGGCAAAGCTGAAAGAGTGGCTATGGCTGAACAACATCCGTGGGAACTGGGACGGACTGGACGGTTTGGCATTTGAGCAGAAGC
This sequence comes from Sardina pilchardus, assembly GCF_963854185.1. Taxonomy (NCBI): domain Eukaryota; kingdom Metazoa; phylum Chordata; class Actinopteri; order Clupeiformes; family Clupeidae; genus Sardina; species Sardina pilchardus. The sequence goes on along the minus strand of NC_085016.1, from coordinate 22,679,894 downwards.
TGGGGAACAATTGTCCGTATAAGAAGGGGGAGAAGGGGAGAAAAGGGAAGAAATTCCATGGAATCGCCGGTTTGAATTCCGGCTGAGTCAAATGGAAGAAAGCAGATATTTTCTGGTTTACAATCAATAAAATGAGAAATAGTGTGTTTTCTCTCCTGCATGAGTATAATAATGTAAACTTTACTCCAATATATATATATATATATTGCATATTATCACTGCATTAAGTGCAAACCTTTGTTTATTGTTTTATTATTGTTTACATTACACTGTTACAGGCCTATTTCATTTAGGCTGCAGAAACCTATTGCAAGGTTTCAATTGCAACTCTATAAAAGGTCAGAGGTCACACCTAATTGGAAATAAAAACAGCACAACAGATTTTAATTTAAATTGTTAAAGGTTTTATTAAAATATAATTAAACACACACACACACACACACACACACACACACACACACACACGCACTCCACTCTGAACAGCAGGGCAGCACAGGAGCAGGTGAACACTGAACAGTGGACAGGTGGGCAGCAGACGAGCAGGTGAACCAGGACAGCGGCAGAAGAACAGGTGGACCCTGGACAGCGGGCAGAGGACAGCAGAGGAGCAGGTGGACCCTGAACAATGGATAGGGGGGCAACAGATGAACAGGCGGACCCTGGACAGAGGACAGCTAAGCAGCAGGCCGCAGAGGAGGAGAGGTGGGCCTGGGGAGTAGGCAGCACAGGAGCAAGTGGTCCCTGGACAGCAGAGGAGCAGGTGGACTCTGAACAGCTTGGCATCGGGCATCGGGCAGCTGGCAGCAGAGGAACAGGTGGACCTGGACAGTGGACACCAGTCGGGCAGCAGACGAGCAGGTGGACCTGGACAGTGGACAGTAACCGGGCAGCAGACGAGCAGGTGGACCTGGACAGTGGACAGCAACCGGGCAGCAGACAGCAGAGGAGCAGATGAACCCTTGGCAGCACACACACGCACACGCACACACACACACTATAACTGCCTCATTGTTCGCAGGCACTCGTCTTTACCTTCTGGTACAGTTAGTACCACCTCTTCTGCCGGGGCGCAGGTCTGATGCCTTCTCCCGACGGCCACACTCCTGAGCTGGCAAACCTCTGCAGGTGTGCCAGCCATTCCCCATCACCCATTGCCTTGTGTTACTTGGACATGGCGGTCCTTGGTTCAGCTTACATAATACAGAACACACAGTAAAAAATCCACATAATAGAAAACATAACACAAACAACCAACACAAAAATAACATGGGTGGTTATACTGCCATTAGAGCCATATCCAAAGAAATGAAATCGACACATTTTTCCTGCTTGTCCAACAATAATCATCTCTCCCCTCCACCCCGCTGCTGCCCATAATATTCTCAGCAGGAGGGATTTTTTTTTTTTTTTTACACAAAGAAATGGAATGTAAAATGTCAGGGAAACATATCTAACCCAGCTACACCATAGCGATATGCCCAATGTGGGTGTCAGGAGGTAATCTGTCATTATCTATCCTACCTCTCCAGCCCCTGGACTAGCTAGCAAGAGGTCTGAATGACCCCTTACTGTCATAGAGCATCTAATTGTTTACAGAAAGCATCTCATCCCAGATATTACACGTTTATCTTAAACGAATTTAGGAGATTACAAGGGACGTTGTCAAAAAATAAATAAAAAAATAATTCCCAGGCTTGTCACATAGCCACTCATAGACCGCTAGCATCTATGCTAACTTCTTTGACAGACAATATTATTTCTAGCGGTATATCTTAATAATGACACTGGGTTGCATTATTTCACTGTCCGGTAGCAGTTGATAGCAATAAAACTACAAAACTGCATTGACAAAATATGTAAAGCCCACCTGTTTCGCTCAGGTAATTGACGTTTTCGTCAGGTTAGCTCTCCTCCGTTAGCCGATTTTTGACAGCGGCGACATGGGATTGTAAACAGCCGGTGACGTTGAACGTCAAAGATGGAAAGCGCACATCGATTGGCTTGCAAAAGATGGAGCTCGCAATTTGATTGGATTGAGCCCGTGGCCTGATTGGCCCTTGCCTGAAAGATGGAGCTGGCCATTTGATTGGAAGTGGCAAAGATTGACCTGGCCAGCTCATTGGCGCTTGAAAGATGAAGCAAAGCACACCATTGGACGTAAAGTACGGACTCTCCGCTCGCAGGTACCGCCAGATGCCAGAAGGGCCGCGCAAATTTGTGGGCCGGCCGAGCACGCCAAATTGTTGCGGCCCATAGTAGCACTGACGCGGCCCATTCAAAAGTCGTTATTGTCAAGGTTGCAACTTGACCAAGACCCAAAATGCGAGGCAGGACTCCAAACTGACTTAGAAACATAGACTTTACTTAGAACACAACCAACAGAAACAACCGTGACGTACAACACAATGACCAAGCCAAGAACGAAACAAAACCAAGACCTTAAATACACAAGACTAACAAGGTTAACAAGACACAGGTGAACAAAGAACAAGGTAAGAGAGACAGGTGAACACAGGGCTGGAAATCATAATTAAACTAACAAGGACCTGGGCCCTGTAACTCGAAAAATCAAACTTAACTTTACGTTACGCATGGCTTACGAACTCGTAAATCATAACGATCCGGGTGTAACTGAAACTTGTCGCAAGTCACACGTGAGATGCACGCAACTTAAACTGTAACTCGAAAGAGCAACCACTGTAAATGTTGTAGTAACGAGGGAATCAGCGTCCGTTTCCCCCCTGTCAACTTGAAAATGCTGTAAGCTGCTCTTACAGCTGATGAATGGAAGCTCTTACAGCTGCCTAATGAAATACCTGTCACTTAGGTAGAGGGATTTAAAAAAAAAATAAAAATAAAAATTGTTCTCAAGCTGACGAACACAAAGATACATTCTAGAAAGAAGATTTGGGACGTGAAAACAGAAACCGTAAACAGCTGGGTGAGGAGCACACAAGACGCGACTTTAAATGGCAGGAAACGAATGCTCAATTGCTAAAATAACAGAGGCGAAGAGAATGCAAGAGGGCAAGCATGAATGCAAGCGACAGTAGCCTTGGTTATCCTAGGTTGTTCAGACACTTACGACAGCGTTACGTGTGGTATAAAGCAGTCGTAACTTTCGTCTTAAGTTACGTTACACGTAGACTTGCGAATCATTTGAGTTACATGCGTATCTTTTTACGATAGGCTTAAGATATGCGTAAGGTCTAAGAGCAGCTAACGTGTGCTTCGAGTCTCAGGGCCCAGGTGAGGGGCGGAGACACAGGCACAGGAAACACTTGGCAAAACAAACAAAGGAACACATGGCACAGGACACAGGAGGCAACAAAGAACACACTACAAACTAAGAGTCCCAAAACCCACAACCAAAACCAAAACCCAAAACCATGACAGTACCCCCCCACCCCTCAAGGGACGGCTCCCAGACGTCCCTACCCCAAACTAAGTCCGAACAGGACGGGTGGAGGGGGACCGGAGGCGGGAGCCCTCTGTCCAGCCAGCTCCTCCGGTGGACGACCCGGGTGCCGGACAGAGCGTCGGAGTCGCTCAGGAGGGCGGCCATGCCGCAGGGCCGAGCGTCGGGACGGCTCGGGAGGGCGGCCAGGGTGCCGCAGGGCCGAGCGTCGGGGCGGCTCGAGAGGGCGGCCGAGGTGTCGCAGGGCCGAGCGTCGGGACTGGGGACTCAAGGGCGCTGGAGAGCGTGGGGCTGGAACCGGCGGAGCAGAGCGTGCAGCTGGAACCGGCGGCACTGGAGAGCGCGGGGCTGGAACCGGCGGAGCAGAGCATGGGGCTGGAACCGGCGGCACTGGAGAGCGCGGGGCTGGAACCGGCGGAGCAGAGCATGGGGCTGGAGAACACTCGTCCTCCACCAACTCGTCCTCAGACGACCACTCGTCCTCGGTCTCCCACTCGTCCTCAGCCAGGGGGATCCTCCTCCAGCGGTACTTGGGAGGGCGCCAGATTGCCAGTCGTGATCCCCAAAAGGGATCCCAGGGATCCCTCTCGGGGCTGGCAATAATTAGATTAGATTCTCTTAAAAGCGTGCAGACAGTAATTCATTAAAGAAGAAACCCGATTGGTATTTAAATGCGACATATATACCTATATACTTTACAGTCATGGTGTATTTCAAGTTTTACATCAGCCTATTTTAATTTTGTAGGGAAATGTCTTGTTACGATTTTTTTCTTTTTTTTTTTTTTTTTTTAAATGTTATTTATACATGTATAGGCTATATTTAAATATATAAATTGCAAGTGTGATTCTACGTCTCAGACTTCCAGATGTAAACAAAGAGCGATCGTCTCCTGCAGAAAGTTGCATAGGGTCTCAATTTAGACAAGTTGATACATACTGTACCTCTCACGTTTCAATGATGCACTCACTGGCTCTGGCACGCGGCGCAACTTTGATAGCACTTAGCTAGCCCAATGCATTCATTAGGATCCAAACAGATGAAGTTAGAAGTGACCAAAAACCTCCATGTTTTCCCTATTAAATACAGTTACACGAGTAGTCACACGACCAAGACTCTGCGCAGTAATATCCTCACTCCAAGGTGAAACTGAAAGTGGAAGAGTGAGGATATTACTGCGCCACACAATATAGTTATGAAAAAACGTTGAAGTGTTCCTTTAATGGAAAATTTTTTCTCCTGTATCTGAAAAACAGAAAAGTACTTAATCCAATTCAAACCAATCTACTTTATTTATATAGCAAAATTTAAAAACACAAGGTTTCCAAAGTGCTGTACGCCACAACAATAAGGACAACAGTAGGATAAAAGTAATAAAATAACAGAAAATAACTAGAAATGCATTTTCATGCACTGTAATAAATACATTTGGCGTAGGCCCCCGTCCAGCGATGAACGGATTTTTAAACTCCTTTTCAACTCTGGTGGTAAACCAACTTCTGCAAAGTAATGAAGGATTTTTGGTTGTAACAGCATTGAAATAAGGACCGTGACTTATAGGGTCTCAGAGATTTTAAAGGCTTACCTCAGCCACAGAGAGCCAAGAGAAATGGAATGGTGGCAAGTAGACCAACTCTGGAGAGGAGTGGTACACCTGTGAAAAATCATCATGTTGAAACCATTAGCACATTTAATGGTCATATATTATGAAAACTTTATATGAAACATTGGTTACTGGGATGGCCACTAATGCATGAACAGAAATTCCAAAACCCAGTTGGATATATACAGTACATATCTATTTATAAACTTATACTGGACAATGATTGGTTGGTGTTCAGTGAAGCAATGAGTTGTTGGACATGTGACAGGGAAGCTACTGGTGGCGTCACGGATGCGATCCCTTCGTGTTGTGTCTCCTGCAACAATTAACTTCCACAATAACCAATGGAAGTAGCTACACCAGATGTGATAGAGGCATGTACATTCAGGGGGGGAAAAGACGAGTCATGGATTCTGCTTGTCGTGAACGGAACGCTTCAGCCGGTGTCCGTTTGAGTGTGACTCACTGTTGTATAAGTCAATTCAACAAACTTTATTTATTTCTGAAGGGCAATTTCCTTATGCAGGTGTAGCATTTAATATCATAAGACATCACCCAAGATATAAGAAAGGGCAATATTAAAGAACATATATTTCCATTTTAACTTGTTCTGTTAACATCCCATTTGTGCTGTGTATTTATATTGCGCTCTCTGTTGCCATATTCAAAACCTTTTTAGGGTAGAGTCTTCAAAGATGCCATTTGTCTCCTGTATTGTTGCGTAATGTATGAGCGTGGCAGTTAGATTTGTTGTTTTTGTGAAATTATCTTGTACTTCCGCTTTATGAGTCTGTGTCCGCCAGGGTTTGTTTCATAGGGCAGTACATGGAACTAGAGATGTGTGAGGCGCAGGTTCCTGAATATGACAAAATGTATTCCGCCAAAATTGTAACCTGCATCCTATAAGACAAGTTACCTGAATTGGGAATGGTCCGTGGTTCTGAACAGTCCACTGTAAAGAAAATATTATGCATAAGTTATGCTATAATAACAACAGCAACTCTACAATAAGATCATAAAATGAGAGAACTTACAGTAACACTTGGCTTTATATTCCTGCATCTACGGAAACAACAAGAGATGAAACTTAGGTAGTGAAGATCTGTACATCCTCTCTGGTGTAAATGTAATTTGATTACCTACCAATCTTCCATTCACGCATTGCGCCCAATATTGAACTGGGGTTTGGCACGAGGGAATAATCATGAAGTCGCGTTTGTTCTCCAAAACAACATCGCTCAAAAATCCTTTTTCACTGGCAATATTGGTGCCCTGACAAATTTGAAATGTGATTCATATATATGATGCGTAAAAATGTAAACTGTAAACTAAACCATTAGAAATTGATTCCGGGAATTAAGGGAGATCACTCACATTGAAACTCCAATCGTAATCGCATCCAATAGAAGCATCCACCAGCAAAGACACATTATATGAAGTTCTGCCATCTGGAAAGACTGCTACTCGGCATTTCAATCCCTCCCCTGTGGTAATATACAATACACTGATTAACTGAAAGGTAACTCATTTCATTTAGATAGTTACAACATATACTGTAAGTATGTGGGGAAAGTCAACAGAGGAAACTAGATCACAGAAGTTCAATTGCACTAAATGTACCAAAGCAACTTAAAAAGCTGTAGACCATCCAAACTAACTAACTCACCAGGTTGGTGTAGTGTAAGCCATATGACAAAGCATCTCATCACAGCAGAGCACGACATGTCGCTGGAACTGTAGTCAGACTGAACAGACTGGACTGTTCCTGTCCATTTATTTGTGAGTGGGTGGTAGTGACGTGGTGGTGACGTGGTTTCACGGGGTCACGGGGTCACGATCTATGTTTCTAACACTAGACTTTCTCGTGGCATGTGACAGAGAAGTTACTCAAAGACGCACGGTCTTAAAATTGCCTGCCAACAACACAACTTCTAGCTTTATTTACATCCACACTTGCTGACTCATAGATGGACAGGATTTTCACAACATCTGTAAGTCCGTACTTGCCTCTCGGGGCCATGGCATTGCTAGGATTCATGAAGCC
>NC_085016.1:22622829-22667829 GCF_963854185.1 Sardina pilchardus | reverse complement strand
TATTTCCAAGATAGGCACACTTCCTGTTTGGCGGCTTCGCTCGCTGAATTAGATTGGTTGTCACAGGCGAACACTTGGATGTACGAAGGCGAGATTAAAGCGGTTGATCCGCCTTTGTCTGTAGATCACGCCTGCCAAGTTTCATGACAATCGGATAAACTATGCGGCCAGGGTCGCTTTACTTTGACTTTGGACAAAATTCTAAATTGCGGAAAATCCATCACGGCGGAAAATGACATCATAGGGTGCGTTGGAATCAGCTAAGTCAAAGGATTCCAATGGTATACGTTTATCAAAATCAGCCATACGGATCAAAAGTTACGGGCATGAGCGTGTTTTCCAACTTTGACCAGTTGGTGGCGCTAGAGCATGAGAGTGGCGAGCATGACACTTAGTTGTGTCAATCAGGGTAGTCTCCTCTATCAGCATATTAAATGTCATGACTTTATGTTTTACGGTTTGCGTTACAGGTGGAAAAATGTGTGAGCATCAGCGCTCAAAAATCGCTTATCCATTCATTCCTATGGGAAAAAATCGACCAGAAAAACGTGAATAACAGGAGTTGGATGTGCGTTCATGCACGTAACTTTTGACCCGTTGCTCTGATTTTCAAAAGTCTTGAGAAAGCACACTAATAAAAATAAAAACCTCATGACTGAAAGTATGCTTGGTCATGTCACGTTCCTTGTTTGTGCGGGTGTGTCATGCCTGTTCGTGTGTGAGAGACCCAGGGAAAGAGAGAGAGAGAGAGAATGGTGGTGAAATGATGTAGATATCAAACTGACCTGTTGGGTTGAGGTCAGGACTGTGTAGGCCAGTCAAGTTCATCCACATCAAGGCAACCTCTTGGTTGATGCTGAAGCATTCAGTGTCTCTGAAGTTCATGCGCGTCAAGGCAGATGACCCAAGGTTTCTGTCCATTACAAAAAAAAATTATATTCATAAATAACTAATAATTGAAGGTATCATGACTGGGTCCTGAGAGTGTATGCGTGTGTGTGTGAGGGGGGGGGGGGGGGGGGGGTATGCTTGTGTGCTTTATGTTGGAGGATGTGTGTATGTGTGTGTGCGTGTGTGTTTATGAATGAAGATTGAGGAGGGGAGACTTGTAGGAAATGAAAGGGAGCTATTGATCAACCTAATTATCAATCCAATGATCTACAGGCTGGCCACTGGAATTCATTTAACACTCATATTGTAACTTCAAATGGGCGTTGCAATCAGAGACATCTTCTTTTTGTAAGTTTGTTGAGGTTTATTTTACCAGTTAGTTCCAAGTTCAGGATTTTTATGAATCTCTTTTTACTGATTTATCATTCATAAATAATGAGAGAGAGGGGATATACAAAATGAGAAAGTCAATTATATCAACAAAAGACTCACCACAACTGTGTCTGGCCATCTACAGTGCAGGCCAGTTGGTGTACAGTCACAAAGGCTGTGTTTAGACTGCAGATCGGATATGCTCAAATCCGATTTTTTACATCTACTTTCGCCAGTGACCCAAATCCGATCATGTGTGTTTACATTTGCCAGACACTTGAAATGGCCCGCATGCGCATGGGCTAACAGTTTCTTGGAAAACATTGTAGGGGAGACCCAGCTCAATCGTAACACATTTTTATTTTCTCAGTTCAAACTAGCTTTACACAAAGACGATAGACTTGAGAGCAGTGAAACTTGACCAGAACAGAGTCATACATCTCTACTTCATGAAAGTTGAAACAGAATGTAACAAATATGTTGTAGTTTGTTAATAACTTAACTTAACAGTGACATGTATTGTAGGCTACCTTACAACCTATGCAGCCATGAAAAAGTGCGGTAGGCTAGTTGTAACATGGTTGTTGTTGTGCTAAAATCCTGAATCCTATAACATATTTTAACACAAAACACTGCTGGCTTAAACAAAGAACATCTGTTTTCATATATAATCAACAAAAAAAGGTCCAAATGTATGACTGTTAAAGATAGCCCGGTTGTATGAGTGATTAGCCATTGCAGACCATGATACGGTATTAGCTCATAACAATAACCTTTAAATAGGCTTATTTTGGTCATATTGACTTGATAAAACCTGTTAATATAGTTGATGAACTGCGTATTTCTTACATGTCTGAAGCCTTTGGTCCAACACTGATATTTGAAGTTGCAGTGTTAACTTTAATTGGGTGTGATCGCGGCACATAAACATAATCCATAACTCGCAATCATAATTGCTCGTGCATGCGCTATAGAATCAGTTAATTTTGCCAGAGACGGGTGTTACAACTAACTCTTTTACTGTCTATGCAACCAGGCGCGTAGGAACGTAGTTAGCATTGGGGGGGGGACAAAAATATGGTCTGTCGCGCGCACAGCGCGCGCCGATTTTCTTTTATATTAATAAATAATAAAGGGGGCGAATTATAGGTAAGTCACACAAGACACAAAAACCTATTGTTAAAGTTTTAATGGTGCTCTGTAAGATGCCGCTTTGAAGATATGTATTTCAGTCTTCTTCTTTGATCACCTATTTTTGGAACTGAACATCTGCACATATTCAGAACACATTTCTTCCCTGAAAACGCACACAGTCTGTAGGATAAACTGACTCCCCCAATGCTTCCCCGCAGCACGTTTGTAAAGGTTGTAAAAATCACCTTTTTACATGGTTGCATAAACGTTGCTTAAATGAAAATGTTTCTTCTTCTTGACTTTTCATATGCCGTCTAAGCAAATCTTATGTCAGCTGACAGATGGACGCGCGTTTCGGGCACGAATGAATGGGTTTGCCATAAGTTTAAATGGAGGCGCGGGGAGCTGTGGCTATTGTTACCTGTATGCAGACAACTCAACAAAGTGACGTGGTTAGGTGATTACTGTATGCTGCATTGCCGTGACCCCTTCCTTGTGGATTTTTCTCATTGGAATACAGCTAACGAACGCGAAAGCTGAGATTGCGTTGCACATCAGTGTTGGAACGACTACTCAACAAACTGAGATAAGCATTGTTTTTCGTGTGAGATCTCGTTGACGTTTTGGACTGTCGGATTCTTATGCTTATTGTTTGGACTTATGGACACTGAACTTTGGGGGGTTGTTTGTGCTTTACGAAGCTTTGTGTTAATTAGTATAGCCTTCACCTCAGCGCGTAAGTTGATGCGCGCTAGGTGGCCACGAACTCATTGCTTAATTTGTGACACAATACAGTGTGTAGGCCTATTCATAATTCATTTGTGTTTATTCATTTGTTAGATTGTTGTATGTTTGACGTAGTTTGTAATCATTCTGCCCGTTTATCTTAAGTCAACCGAGGCCTTCAATGCGGTTGCTCATATCCGCCTGTAGCCTAACCTATGTGCGTCGTGACAGTGTGTAGGCCTACTCTTGATTATAATAAGAGGCAAATTGTTACATATTTAATTTTAAAAGCATATAATATAGGATGAACAAAGTGTGGACTTGCTATATTAAATCCAGGTAACCAGATAGGCTATTTGCACGTCCGATTTAGCAAGTGACTACATTAAAAAACCGACAGCCGTCTGTAAGACCAAAGACCAAAACTTATTTAGGCTATCGTAGGCTACTGTATTCGCCCACAGTAGGCTATCCTCTTAACTTTTTCGAAAAGAATGAAAGAAGGCAGTATATTAAAGATATGGACTGCGAGATAGCCTTCAGCAGCTTTAGGCACTCAAGGTGAGGAAGTGCTCCATGCTGCATTATTGAGACGGGCTTCGTTTCGGGAAACATTCTTAAAACACAATGTGTAAGACCTCCGATGCGCACTGATAGCTATAGTTATGGGGCCGTAACTCAGGAGGATATCATTGAGTCTAAGAAATCAACAACGTTTGTACTTTGCAGCGTTTTTTTTCTCGGAGGGGGGTCCAACATTGCGGGTGTCCCGACCCCCCCGGTTCCTACGCGCCTATATGCAACTAACCTGCACAGGTCTAGGTCATGTTTCATTTAATTGCATTTGCTGTGACTATAAATCAAATGGCACTCATGTTAACTTGAAACAGAGGGACTGACAAAATTAATGACATGATTGAAGTCTACACATTCAAATTTCACGAAGTAAACAAACAGAACTGCGGTTGCAGTTTTTAAAATAGGCTAATACAAATCGCGATGCTTGAATTTGGCGCTTAATATCTCTGGTTGTAGGCTATTTACAGTAGACCATTCATATTTGGATGGCTACAGGCCTACGATTGTAAATAATTAAGTAGGCTACAAATGTTTTATTCTCAATAGGTCTACGGAAACGTCATAGTATATCAATAGGGCAACATTCAACACGCTCCGCCAGCGCACCCACTCGGAATTGTAACCTAACGTCATTGCCAGGCGCAAAATTGTCACAGATTAATGACGTGTGGGACGCATTGCCCTGGAATATCCGATTTGTCTGTTTAGACTGTAGACACATGCACACAAATCCGATCCGTATCTGATTTAAAACCACATACGAAAGGGGGCTGTATCCGATCTGAGGAGATCGGAATTCATGTGTTTTTTTCTGTTTACACTGTCGTGGCACAGATCGGATACTTGCCACATGAGAGCAAAAAATCGGATTTGGGTCACTTCAAACTGGCAGTCTAAACGCAGCCTAAATGTACACATAAATTGTCAGCCAGAGATACCTGCGATCACGCTTCGTCTTTACTTTTTCATTTTTTACTAGGTGGCCCTATACATGAAATGAGTGGTTATGGGATGGGTTGACATGGCCCCTTAAGACCACCATACAAAAAAAGATGGTCCTCCTAGGCCCTACGGTTCTCGAGATATTCACAGAAAACTGTGTCCAGCCACCTACAGGCCAGTTGATGTGCAGTATCATAAATTAATCTATTCTTGAGATATTCACCGAAAACTGTTTCCGCCCTACCCACCTTTTCCAGTCAGGGGGGGCAACGGATCAAAACTAAAAACAATGGTTCCATGCTATCCATGTGGGGCAACATGCCCACCAAGTTTCGTGCACCCCGGCCTTTCAGTGTCCCAGGAATCCTTGACAGAAATTTGCTCTGCACAAAAAAAAGAAAAAAAACTATGACTAAACGTAGATGACCGCCGCTTCGCTGCACTTATTTGTCTGCTCTGGTCCTTCCCTGGATTCAGTCTTCCAACGTGGCCCAGGACCTGCAGCTGAGGCATTTGAAAATGTAATAAGTTTCTTACTAACACATGACCGTTGAGCACTATATACAGTATGTGTCCTCTAGGTTATAACACATCACCCCTGGACACTTCAGTAGTCAGTAGATACAGTATGTGTCTCTAGGTTATAACACATCACCCCTGGACACTATACAGTATGTGTCTCTAACACATGGCCCCTGAGCACTAGATACAGTATGAGTCTCTGGGTTACTAACACACGGCCCCAGGATACTACAGTAGATACAGTAGCCTATGTGTCTCTAGGTTATAACACATGACCCCTGGACACTTCAGTAGTCAGTAGATACAGTATGAGTCTCTGGGTTACTAACACATGGCCCCAGGATACTACAGTAGATACAGTAGCCTATGTGTCTCTAGGTTATAACACATGATCCCTGGACACTTCAGTAGTCAGTAGATACAGTATGTGTCTCTAGGTTATAACACATGATCCCTGGGCACTAGATACAGTATGAGTCTCTAACACATGGCCCCTGGGCACTAGATACAGTATGAGTCTCTAACACATGGCCCCTGGGCACTATAGATGTGTGTCTTATAACACATGGCCCCAGGGCACTGTAGATGTGTGTCTCTAGGTCACTTATAATAGAAACTTGTTGAAATTATTTGTGTGTTCTGGTCCTTTCCTGGATCCAGTGAAGCCATGTGGTCACATTCATTCACTTGTACCTAACAAAAACACAAATAGAAAGCTACACTAGAAAGTAATTTCTGCCTACTCCATTCTAGTTTCAATACGCTCCGTTTCCTGGCACCAGTTGGTTTCTGTTTTGAGCGTATGCCAGTGGTTGACTCCTCCCCAGCAGGCTCTAAAACCTCTGCGCTGCTTGCCGATTTACATTTTTGTCTGATGTTTCTTATATTGGTCATATAAAAAACAGACCTAAATGAACATTTTAACAAACGTTATTTGTGTGTGATGACCTTGCATGAAATAACCTTTGCATGAATATACAGTAGGTCATAACATGCGACCACAGGGCACTATGAGTCATACTTACTGTGCATTCAGACCGAAACCGTCAAAAGCGTCAAAGTCGCTGGGTCGATGCTCAACCCAGTTCGGCGCCAAAAGCGTGACGTGAAACATTCGAACATTCGAACATTCTGACGTTTGACATTCTGATTGGTTGACGCCGAACCGTGTCATAGCTCATTACCATAAAGTTAACTGAGGCTCAACTGAACAGTCTGAATACATCTACGGCATCAGCATGCTGTGCATGAAATTCTTTGCTATATGGGTTACATTAGATCAAGCAGGTGAGTTATTGTCCTTAATAGTTTTTTGGTACATTTTCTGCAATTCTCTGGTAATATTAATGACATTGATTCAGTCTATTTTCAGTATTTTCACTCTGTCACACATACTGTGCCCTGCAAAGCCAGTAAAGTGCAGTATCTGAGAAAATTCAAAACTGAGAAAACAAAACTGCTTTTTGTTTGTCTATCACACTGTACAATATGTTAGCAGATTAATTATACTGATTTAGTTTATTTTCAGTGTTGGATTTTCCCTATCTAGATGTTGTGAGAATCTAAATTAAATGTTGAGTTACCTTTTAGTTATTCTATTACTTATGAACTCAGGGAAGGGATTGAATTGTCAAGTAAAAGTTCTCAACCTACACATATGGTTCCATATGCATATCATAAAAACAATGTCTCACTGTTTTGAACAGCATTGCTGTAACTATTTATTGGGGGCCTAGCAGCAAACATTGCTGTTTGCAGCTATATTTGGGGGCCAAGCAGCGAAGCTCCATAGAACCGTCTGGTAAAAAGTTGTGAAATTTGGTACACTGATTGGGGACCGTCCCATGATTCATGCCACCATGATGCAGTTATATTTTGATTTAGTCTTTTCTCCTGTTAAATGTTGCCTTTTCCCCATGACAATGCTGTGATTATTTTAAGGGAACGTGTGTAGTTACCTTTTATTTATTCCATTTCATTTATATGACCACAGTGGAGGGATTGAATTGTCAAGTAAAAGTCTTACCAGATGGCAGAACTTTGTATAATGTGTCTTTACCGGTGGAGATTTCTATTGGATGCGAATACGACTGGAAATACAACGTGAGGGGACTCACTTAATTCACTTAATTAATTTCTTATGAAATATTACATTTTTGTGCATCATACATATAAATCACATTTCAAATTTGTTAGGGGACCAATATTGCCCATGATGGAGGATATTTGAGAGGTGTTGTTTTGGAGAACGACCGTGACTCTATGATTCTACCATCCTGCAAGTCCAAGGTTTTGTATTGGGCTCAATGCAGTGGGGAATTGGTAGGTCAACAGATTGCATTCACACCAGAGAGGATGTACAGATCCTCACTATAATGTCATGCTCTTCTGTTTATCATCTTTCTTTCTCTGTCTCTCCCCTCTTATCGGACATGTATGTTTTTGTTGAAACAGGAGACATATGAAGCCAAGTGTTACAGTAAGTAAGTTACAGTATGGATTTGTTGTTGTAGTTGTTGCTGTTATAGCATAACGTATGCATAATATTTTCTTTGCAGTTAACTGCTCTGCCGTTGACATTACTAATTCAGCATTTGGTAAGTTTACTAATCTTCTGCTTGTCTCTGCCTATTCCTGATATTACACTCTCACACGGTCTGGGAGGACAGTCAGTGACTGATATTTGTGAGAACAATTGCAAGATTGTGAGTACAATTGCAAGAGACAACAAACCACAAAACAAAACTAAAGCGCACTCTTAAGGCTTCTCTGAGGTCAAGTCTTTCCATCAAAAATACAGTCAACAACTCACAGAGGATCCAAGAGAGGCAAAAACAGAGAGGCAGAAGTCCTGATTCAAAACACAAATGTAGATCCAAAAAGGGCCAGTTGTTCAAAAGTCCTAATCATGTGTTTTTTTCACTCTTTATACTGTCGTGGCACAGATCAGATACGTGCCACATGAGAGCAAAACAGCAAAACACTTCAAACTGGCAGTCTAAACGCAGCCTTGCTGTATCGGGTTTCCAGGCCTGGGCAGCCAAAAATAGAAAATGTGTGTATTCATGGGTTTCATCAGGTCCCTTTCCACAGGTGTATAATCAAGCATAAGCTAGGTGCTTGATTAATACATCTGGGGAAAGGGACATGATGAAACCCATGCATATACACATTTTCTGTTTTTGCGTTGTCATCCCACATAGATCCAAAAGCACTGACATTTTTATACGTTACTTGTAAATGTACATAAATGCAGTTGTAGATGACTTGATATGATGCTTTTTCACAGGTGTACCGCTCCCTTCCTTCCACCTATTTGCCTCCATTGCATTTGTCCTCACTCTCTGTGGCTGAGGTAGGCATTTGAAAACGTTCTCAACCCACTAGTCATAGGCTCCTGCCATATACTGTAGGTGACACTGCCTACGCCATTCATTTAATTACTACATTACAATATAATGTTCACTCGTATTTTAAAACTTCTGCCTCTAATTCACCTCTCTGCTATACCTTCAGTGTATCCACCTCCACCCCACTGCTACAAGTTGGTCCCTGCCTTGAGCTTATACCAGTGGGTTGCCTTCCTCAGCTGTCAGGATCTGAGATCTCTGAACTCCTGACCGATTTATGGACCGGCGCATATATACCAAAGACTGTGTCAATATACACATTGATTTGACATTTTCCTCTGATGTTTCTTGTATTGGTCATATATACAGTATATTACATTTTTCCATTAGCTTTAAGTTAGTTTTAGTTTTTTTTAGTAGTAGCTTATACCATGGGGAGATGGGACGCAACTGGCAACAACACCTGCACCACATACGGCTACAATGCCTGTACCACATGCGGGTCCAAGTGACTACAACGCCTGTACCACATGTGGGTCCAAGTACAACGCCTGTACCACATGTTGGTCCAAGTACAACGCCTGTACCACATGCAGGTCCAAGTACAACGCCTGTACCACATGCGGGTCCAAGTGACTACAACGCCTGTACCACATGCAGGTCCAAGTTAGCCTGATTGCCATCGACTTTAAAGGCTCTGCGAGACTTTGGTCTGACCAAGAGCCTGTTCTCAACAGTTTCTCCAAGCGCTTGGTTGACCCGCCTCCTTTAAGTGCCTCGATTTGCTACTGGTCGATGTCGGAAAGGAGTTTGCCGAGTTTAAACCAATAACAACACTCTTTCCTCTGCCTTGAACACGCCTCTACCCAGAGCCGTTGGAGCTGCTCAAAGTTGATTGGTTCTCGACCAAAGGGGGCAGTCCCACAGTTTTGGGGAATTCAGAAATCCTGCCCGATGAGCAGTTGGCCAGACCAGCGACAGCCACGCCGAAGGTGTTAGCCAATGTCACTGGGAGGGCGTGCCAGGCTAGGTCCAAGTGCCCACAGGGCCCCAGTTTCGAGTCCGGCTGGGGTCGGTTACTGATCCCACCCCATCTCTCTCTCCAACTCCCTTCCTGTAACAGTCTATGCAAAAATGTACTTAAAAAAGTATCAAAGTCAAAGATTTGCCTGCACACTAAATAGACTTGTGCACTAAATAGTGTCTGCATCTTATTATTCAGTGAAAAAGCCCATTCCTGCAGTGAGCCACTGACTTAATATAGTTGAATAAATTGCATCACCTCTTCTTTTTAAAAACACCAATTTGTCTTATGCAAATCTTTCTTTTTCATTTTCCACCCTAAACATGGACAAAATGGCACCATTGAGATCAATATGTTTTGTCCCCACCCCTGCAATTCCAGTGATTCAGTGATTTTAGTGGCACCTAGTGGTTACTCTATACAAAACATATCTCTCAATACATCTCAATGGTGCATTTTGCCCTTGTTCAGGGTGGGAAATGAAAAAGAAAGATTTGCATGAGACAAGTCAAATTGGTGTTTTTAAAAAGAAGAGGTATTGCAGATTATAGAAAAAAATATTAAACAAATCTTTGTATATTCCCACAAGGTGTAAGGGTGCTCTGAATATGAGATCCAAATTTATTTTTCAAACTTGTGAGGTCTGCCGTTCAGTCCCTGGTGGAATTTATTTTCTCTTCATTGCTTTTTTGGAGAGTGTTTCTACTTATCTCTATAAAAAAAAAAACCCAAGAGCCTATGTTGAGTAAAAATGTGTCTTCTGAAGGCCTAAACAGAGCCCAGCCAAGAACTCCAATGAAATTTTGATCAACTTTGAGGGACTGCTATGACCAAGCAGGATCATCCAGACTAGGCTACTCGTGGTGATTTTACTGCATACTCTTCCTATTTATGCACCAGCCTGCAAAGTTTGAGCCTCCTGCAAATTCTAGTTCTTGAGCAATTAGCTTGTGAACTTTGACAAAAAAAAGAGGCAGAACAAATTTGACACCCCCCTTCCCCCGTAAAACTGGCTGTTACTTGAAAAGTATTAATCTTAGCACAAAACCATTTCACAGAGTGTCTCCTGGGTAACATAGGTGCACATGGTATTTTTTTCAGATTTTTTTGAGACGCAAGTGCATGCGCTCTGGTTGATTTGACGTGGAATGACCCTCCTTTATTTATGCTGTAAAAGCTGTGAACACAAAACAAACCACCTTCAGTCCATTTGTCCCGTCCATAAGCTAACACACAATGCTGGCCACGAACACACAGCAACTTGCCGCCATTTCAAAGAACAAAGAAATTCTTAAACGTATCATATTTGCTGCACCTCAGTTCAAACACACATTTCGGTAACACACAGTATACTTACGGCATTGCCTTCGTAAGGGTAAGAGATACATGTAACTATATAGCAGGTAAAATGTAAATAGTCCGGAGACAGGAACCAGTGTGAATGCTCTCGTAAACTTCTCTTGTATGTCTGCAAGCCAAACAGGAAGTATCACTATTACACTGCAAAGCAGATTTTGATTAAGGCCAGTAGATGGCGCTCTAACACAAGAAATTACTGGTAAAAATCGTGCACAGTAAAAGAAAAGAAAACTTGATCGGCTCAGACCATGACACTCCCTGCCTGGTATCTTAGGGATACCATATCTATGAAATCACATGTATTAAACACATTCAACATCATGTTTTGGAGAAAACAGTAAAGCAAGTTCAGAAACTGGTCTGGTGTACACTTAAGGAGTGCCTTCACAAATTGCTCTTACTTCCACAGATCTCACTACACTGTCCTTACTGGGAAGTGTTATTGTGACCATAGCCATAGGCCAGTAGTGTCTTTTCACAGCACTGTCTCTCATCAGGACAATGTCTCCTTCCTGCAAGTTGGGCCTTGTGTCCTGCCACTTGGACCGACTTGTTTCCACTGCTGACGGAGGATCTCTGCTTTGCTGAAGTCTGCTGGAGCTGAAGCTGGAGTTCCGGTCTTCTGTGTCAACAGCATGGATGGGGTAAGCATGAGCGGGCTTTCTGGGTCAGTGGGAAAAGGCAGCAGAGGCCTCGCATTGATGATTGCACACACCTCTGCCATGAGTGTGACAAGCACTTGAGTCAAAGAGGAAAAACGCTGCTGCAGAAACATGGAGTCTAAGATGCGGCGTGACACACCAATGAGCCGCTCCCAGCCACCTCCCATGTGGGAGGAATGTGGTGGATTGAAGATCCATGTGCACTGTTGATCTTGTAGGTATCGCTGCATGTCTGAATGTCCTTCCAGATTCAATTCTTTGGACGCTCCGATGAAATTTGTGCCTTGGTCAGACCTGATTAACTTTGCAGGCCCTCTGATGGAGAAAAATCTCTTGAGAGCATTAATGAAGCTGGATGCACTTAAAGTCTCTATTACCTCTATGTGCACTGCGCGCACACTGAGGCATGTAAACAACACAGCCCACCTTTTGTTGTTGGCCAGGCCACCTCTGGTCGGACGGCTGGTCACCTCCCATGGGCCAAACATGTCCAGGCCGATGTAGGTGAAAGGTGGGGCGACTTGTAGCCGGTCTGCAGGTAGGTCTGCCATCAGCTGATGCTCTATTTTGCCCCGCAGTCTTCTGCAAGTGACACACCTGAATATGGTGCCCCTTATGCACTTTTCCCTCCTACCAGCCATAGTCCAGCATCCCTGACGGCTCCCTCAGTGAAGTGTCTGCCTTGGTGCTTTACCTGTTCGTGGTGGTGTCGCACGAGGAGGGTCGTTAGGTGATGCTGACCTGGGCTGGGATGATGAGAGGATTGGTTCTGTTCATCTCTAAGCCAGACTGCGAGATGCGTCCACCAACTCGGAGAAGCCCATCGCCGTCAATCACTGGACGAAGCTTTCTGATGTTGCTTTGAGTCCGTCTGTTTCTGTATGTTGTTGAGTTCATTAGCATATGTTTCCTGTTGCATGTTCATGATCAGGAGTTTTCTTCCTGCATGTTTCTAGGTTCTCTGGCGTGACTGCCACAGACTTGTTAGGTCCACTACCAACAGGACATTCTATCCTGGTAGTTATAGACTATTACAGCCGTTATTATGAGTACGAGATCATGCGATCCACCACGACAGACAAAGTGATCGACTGTTTAGAGAACATCTTCAGCCGCCACGGTCTGCCTGTCTCTATCAGGTCTGACTGTGGGCCACAGTTCTTGTCATCACAGTTCCAGGACTTCTGTCAAGAGAACGGCATACAACACGTGAGGACAACACCTTAATGGGCACAAGCGAATGGAGAAGTGGAGAGGCAAAACGCGTCGATCATGAAACGGATTCGCATCGCACAGGCGGAGGGACTGGACTGGCAGAAGGAGCTGCGGAAATACGTCACCATCTACAGATCCATTGACCGCTCCACCACGGGCAGGAGCCCCGCCGAGCTCTTGTTCAATCGAAAGCTCAGAGGAAAGCTGCCAGACATCAGTACACCGAGGAGTGACCTTGAGGCCCGGGACACTGATGCTGAGCGCAAGGGCAAATCCTAAGTGTACGCTGACGAGCGGCGTGGAGCCAAAGAGTCCCCAGTGCAGGTAGATGATAGCCTGGCTAACGCCTCCCACTTCTCAAATGAGACGTGGTCTGGCAACCAGACGTTCATTTTCTCGTATTTGAAAAAATGCCCAGATCCGTTCATTGGGCGCCACGGATGTCTATCAAATGCGCATAGCTCACCCAACTCGTTCGTATGCAACGCTAAGGGCTGCCGTAAATCCTTGGGCGTCGAATGTAGACGCAAGAAGGCAACGGAAACTTCTCGGATGTTCTGTGATTGGTTCGCCAACATCAGGCGAACATTTGGGCGTTAGTTTCCAGACTGGCTTAGCAGCGGGATTGAAATCACCGCGCAAGGCAGTATGGGAAAACCCAGGCTAGGTAGATGAGGTGCTCTTGAAACAAGACAAGACAGACAAGTTCACAACAACATTTAACCAGACACCTCACACGGTGATCAGTGAGAATGATAACAATGTGGTAGTCAAGTCACCCGCAGGAGCTCAGTACTCAAGAAACACCACACGTCAAAGAGTACACACCAGCCGAGCAGAGACCACCTGGTGAAAATGGAACACAGACACGTTGATCATGCTGTGAGGTCCACACCAGAGGCGCTCACCCAGGGGTCATCTCCATGTCGACCTCTTACAGTACAGGCAGAGCGACCTCGCAGAGAAGTGAAAATGCCCCAGAGATTCACAAGCTTTGTTATGAAATGAATGAAATTAATAGGAATGCATATGTTCATGTGTATGTTCTAAAAAGATGCATGCACAGTGTTAGGAGGCATAAATGTTTTATTTGAAAACAATGTTTTATTCTGACAGAGAATGTTTTGATGATGATTTGATTCATTATGGTTATTGTTCAAGTAGCCTAACTGATGGTTTATGTAAAGGGTATATTAGAGTTTTAATTCAAGTAAGGGGGCAATGTCATATACTGATGACGTCAGTAGCCCACGTTGAAAGGTACGTTCTGAACGGAGACACCATGAAGTAAAGTTGAGTGAAACTTACCTCTCAGTGTGTGCGTGATTTAATTTGTTTACTAATGCATAACATGCAGTTAAAAGTGTAACACATCCCGCTAGGTAAAAATATTTGTTGCCGCTAGGTTGCGTCTATTTCTAGGCTATCACAGTCACGCACTGAAAACAAATCAGGTGACAAAGACATTCACACACCCAATAGGGAAGATGTTCTGAAAGAACTGAAACAAATCATTGAGTCAAATATGTCCTACACACTATTTGGTATTCATGCATCAACGCTAGTAATACTGCTTCTTTCTTTGTGGCTGAATAAAGTGGTTAAAGCAGTTTAAGCAAACACCACAAGATGGCACTATTAGACAGGGTAAAGTAGTGCCCTATATTCCACATATAGGGCACTAGGGTAAAGCCTACAACAATCTGATAATGGTCACTCACCACCAAACTTTTCTCAGTTGATCCTGTGGTACTTTTTTGTGTAGAATCCATTTCTACTTGGGACATTTTTGTATCACAAATAGTAAGTGAGGTGATTTGCATATTGTAATAAATTAGCATGTATAACAACTTAATCATATAATTATAGGCCTACCTACATTTTTTTGCAGATGCAGTATGCAAATGGGAAAAATCTAAATCTGGATCGTCACTGAATGAGTTTTTGTTTATAAGAATATTATATCAAGGAGAATATTGATATTATTTTACCAGATTAGTCTAGATATGTATTTGGTACATTGTTTTGTGAAATTTGGTTATCCATTCAATCATTCATATGAGGGGCAGCCGTGGCCTACTAGTTAAGGCTTTAGGCTTGTAACCTGAGGGTTGCTGTTTCAATCCCTGACCAGTCCACGGCTGAAGTGCCCTTGAGCACCTGACCCCTCATTGCTCCTCGAGCGCCGCTGGTCTAGTAAACAGTATGTACTCTTGGTGTATACTTTATTTGGTTTCAGATCAAACATATTAACAAAAGAAAATGTGGCGCTGAAGGAACACGGTCACATTTTTGCTATTTCGTTTTGAGTGTGGGAGTGAATGAGAGTGGGTAGGGTATTTTGATGAATCTAGTTCAACTCTGCAACACCTGAATTGACCAAAGATAGGCTACTGTAGCGCGCGCACACACACACACACACACACACACACACACACACACACACACACACACTTTCCATACATGAGTTACACAGCATATAATTGACTGTAGGCTACATATACAATTAAAAACAGGTGGCAGACAGTGTCCATTTTGTGAAAGTCACCCATTCACTGAAATAGGCTGCACATGTCAAACATTTCAAAGCAGTCCAGGGAGAATGTAGTTGCAAAGAGGGTTCTTCATAGATGGGTAGAGGCAGATCAATTTATATGGCATCAGGCTACTCAAATCTAGTGCATATTTAAACGACTTGAGCCCTATTCGCACGGGATTAGTATTACCTGTGGACCTTTGGTGATTTGTGATAATTGCGGAGAATGTCTGAGATCTTAGTCCCGTGCGAATGTGCCATGTCTGTAATTTGTAAAGTAAAAATTCCGCCGCAAATTACCTACTGTATTTCGCCAAACACAGACGTCCGGTGATAATATCCCGTGCGAATCTGCATCTCAGTGATTGCTATTGCAATTGCATATCTTTTCTACTTTGTGCGTTGTTTTCGGACGTTAGCATACGACTTATCCGGGTGTAATGTCAGTGAAAATAGAGTGATTTACAGACTTTGCTTATCCCGTGCGAATGCGCTGCAAGTAACACAGAGGTGGGGCGATAATTTGAAAATGACCAGAGGTCCACAGGTAATACTAATCCCGTGCGAATAGGGCTTTGGCCTAAGTATTACAAATAGGCTGCAACATCGGTCATCTACGGATGGTAAAATATTTGACGATTTGGAAAAGGAATGGTCTGCAAGGCGCAATGCATGCTCAAAGGGCCCTATCCTTCAAAGCTGCGACGACAGTTCATTTGACTGAAAATGGCGGGTTCAAAGTTCAATCGAAATAGAAATAGGCCTATAAGAAATATAGCTGAGCTGGTTGAACTTCAACAGGAGGAAATAAGATTTTCAATCAAGTGATATCCCTATCTAAAATGTCCACATATAATTTGAACATCAACTGATCTTGTGAAACCACTCTGATTTTCGTCTACTAGTTTATGTCCACTTTGACACATTTCATGTTATTAAACAGAGACTATATTCTATAGGCTATGATGATGTTAAGAACTTAACCAGTCTTAACCTACATAAATTAGGCCTATGTTCACCGGAACAGTAACAAACACTAGTCAACACAGGCGTGCAAATATCTAAGAATGGTCAATGACCCCCAATGATAATGATGAGCAAAAACAAAATACCAAATTGAGCGCACAATCTAGTAAACAGTATGTACTCTTGGTGTATGCTTTATTTGGTTTCAGATCAAACATATTAATAAAAGAAAATGTAGCACTGAAGGAACACGGTCACATTTTTGCTATTTCATTTTGAGTGTGGGAGTGAATGAGAGTGGGTAGGGTATTTTGATGAATCTAGTTCAACTCTGAAACACCTGAATTGACCAAAGATAGGCTACTTTAGCGCACACGCACGCGCACACACACACACACACACACACACACACACACACACACACACACACACACACACACACACACACACACACACACACACACACACACAAACACTTTCCATACATGAGCTACACAGCATATAATTGACTGTAGGCTACATATACAATTAAAAACAGGTGGCAGACAGTGTCCATTCTGTGAAAGTCACCCATTCACTGAAATAGGCTGCGCATGTCAAACATTTCAAAGCAGTCCAGGGAGAATGAAGTTGCAAAGATGGTTCTCCATAGATGGGTAGGCTACAGCGCATATGAATGCCTTTAAGGGATACGATCCGCAATGTCCATGAGCCTTTTTCCATATTGGTTGACTGAGACCATCCAGGCGACTTCCAAACCTTGAGAGGTCGAATCCATCTCGTTCACATCCTCATGTCCTGAGCAACCAACTTCATCTTCTCTCTCTTAAAGGCAGCTGCTGGGAGAGGAGCTTCACGACCATTCTTCTCTCCTGATCTGTGCCTGTAAATGAACACATAGTGAACACTGTGTCTGAGCTCTGTGTGTGTGTGTGTGTGTGTGTGTTTTGGTGCAGAGGATATGTGGCAAGAGTAATGCATGTGCTGTAAAGGATTTTCCTCACATTCTATTGCCATTTCAGAGTATTGCGTGCGTGCGTGCATGCGTGCCTACGTCCTCATGTGAGAAAGGGTTCACAAACCTCCCTGAAGTATCTTCAAGCAAGAATTAACTACACACAAAATGTTGCATGGTAAAGTTAGCCATCTCTCTCATTTAAAAAAGGGGGGGTAGGCTACATAAGGTTCTCAGTGCAGCGAGTGCTCAAAAACCATAGGCCTATACTGAATGTTTCCTTTAATCTCTTTTAGTAGACTAAGTTACATTTTCAAAGATATCAGTTGGATTTGCCCATATGTTTCACAATCGTATCCCTTATCTAAAGTTGTTTTAACATCAAGTCTTACCTTAAAATATTCTCTTTCAGCGTGTGGAAGAGAGGTCGAATAATCATGCTGTTGCTTCGTTTCAACTTTGGGCAGGTCATCGCAATAAGCTATGTCAATATTCGGCCTGAAGTTGATGTAACATAGATCTGTCATGAACCAACACTTATCACTGAACGGCCTGAAGTTGATTTAACATAGATCTGCCATGAACCAACACATATCACTGCACGCAACGTGACAAAGTACAAAGACTTATACGCTCGTAATAACCTAATCACAGAAATCCCTCATGAGAAGTTCAGAAGTATATCATCATGTCGCGATCCGCATGAGATTATTCAAGTGTACAACAGCGCTGCGGTTCCTGCTACTTATGTTTCACCAGACAATTGCTGACTAATGTGTGTAGAAGGTGTGGCTTGCTGAACCACAGAGGAATGTTGAGCTGTTTAAAATAGGCTGTAAAAATGTCAACACGCGACACTTCACTTTTCTGGTTGAGTGCATGAGGCAGATCAATTTATATGGCATCAGGCTACTCAAGTCTAGGGCATATTTATACGACTTAGCCTAAGTATTACAAATAGGCTGCAACATCGGTCATCTACGGATAGTACAATATTTGACGATTTGGAAAAGGAATGGTCTGCAACGCGCAATGCATGCTGAGCTGCGACGACAGTTCATTTGACTGAAAATGGCGGGTCCAAATTTCAGTCGGGCCTGTAAGAAATATAGCTGAGCTGGTTGAACTTCAACAGGAGGAAATAAGATTTTCAATGAAGTGACCCCATCTACCAACAAAATGTCCACATATAATTTGAACATCAACTGATGTTGCGAAACCACTCTGATTTTCGTCTACTAGTTTATGTCCACTTTGACACATTTCATGTTATTAAACATAGACTATATTCTATAGGCTATGATGATGTTAATAACTTAACCAGTCTTAACCTACATAAATTAGGCCTATGTTCACCGGAACAGTAACAAACACTAGTCAACACAGGCGTGCAAATATCTAAGAACGGTCAATGACCCCCAATGATAATGATGAGCAAAAACAAAATACCAAATTGAGCGCACAATCTAGTAAACAGTATGTACTCTTGGTGTATGCTTTATTTGGTTTCAGATCAAACATATTAACAAAAGAAAATGTGGCGCTGAAGGAACACAGTCACATTTTTGCTATTTCATTTTGAGTGTGGGAGTGAATGAGGCTGTATAGGGTATTTTGATGAATCTAGTTGAACTCTGAAACACCTGAATTGACCAAAGATAGGCTACTTTAGCGCAAACACACACACACACACTTTCCATACATGAGTTACACAGCATATAATTGACTGTAGGCTACATATACAATACAATTAAAAACAGGTGGCAGACAGTGTCCATTTTGTGAAAGTCACCCATTCACTGAAATAGGCTGCGCATGTCAAACATTTCAAAGCAGTCCAGGGAGAATGAAGTTGCAAAGATGGTTCTCCATAGATGGGTAGGCTACAGCGCATATGAATGCCTTTAAGGGATACGATCCGCAATGTCCATGAGCCTTTTTCCATATTGGTTGACTGAGACCATCCAGGCGACTTCCAAACCTTGAGAGGTCGAATCCATCTCGTTCACATCCTCATGTCCTGAGCAACCAACTTCATCTTCTCTCTCTTAAAGGCAGCTGCTGGGAGAGGAGCTTCACGACCATTCTTCTCTCCTGATCTGTGCCTGTAAATGAACACATAGTGAACACTGTGTCTGAGCTCTGTGTGTGTGTGTGTGTGTGTGTGTGTGTTTTGGTGCAGAGGATATGTGGCAAGAGTAATGCATGTGCTGTAAAGGATTTTCCTCACATTCTATTGCCATTTCAGAGTATTGCGTGCGTGCGTGCATGCGTGCCTACGTCCTCATGTGAGAAAGGGTTCACAAACCTCCCTGAAGTATCTTCAAGCAAGAATTAACTACACACAAAATGTTGCATGGTAAAGTTAGCCATCTCTCTCATTTAAAAAAGGGGGGGTAGGCTACGTAAGGTTCTCAGTGCAGCGAGTGCTCAAAAACCATAGGCCTATACTGAATGTTTCCTTTAATCTCTTTTAGTAGACTAAGTTACATTTTCAAAGATATCAGTTGGATTTGCCCATATGTTTCACAATCGTATCCCTTATCTAAAGTTGTTTTAACATCAAGTCTTACCTTAAAATATTCTCTTTCAGCGTGTGGAAGAGAGGTCGAATAATCATGCTGTTGCTTCGTTTCAACTTTGGGCAGGTCATCGCAATAAGCTATGTCAATATTCGGCCTGAAGTTGATGTAACATAGATCTGTCATGAACCAACACTTATCACTGAACGGCCTGAAGTTGATTTAACATAGATCTGCCATGAACCAACACATATCACTGCACGCAACGTGACAAAGTACAAAGACTTATACGCTCGTAATAACCTAATCACAGAAATCCCTCATGAGAAGTTCAGAAGTATATCATCATGTCGCGATCCGCATGAGATTATTCAAGTGTACAACAGCGCTGCGGTTCCTGCTACTTATGTTTCACCAGACAATTGCTGACTAATGTGTGTAGAAGGTGTGGCTTGCTGAACCACAGAGGAATGTTGAGCTGTTTAAAATAGGCTGTAAAAATGTCAACACGCGACACTTCACTTTTCTGGTTGAGTGCATGAGGCAGATCAATTTATATGGCATCAGGCTACTCAAGTCTAGGGCATATTTATACGACTTAGCCTAAGTATTACAAATAGGCTGCAACATCGGTCATCTACGGATAGTACAATATTTGACGATTTGGAAAAGGAATGGTCTGCAACGCGCAATGCATGCTGAGCTGCGACGACAGTTCATTTGACTGAAAATGGCGGGTCCAAATTTCAGTCGAAATAGTAATGGGCCTGTAAGAAATATAGCTGAGCTGGTTGAACTTCAACAGGAGGAAATAAGATTTTCAATGAAGTGACCCCATCTACCAACAAAATGTCCACATATAATTTGAACATCAACTGATGTTGCGAAACCACTCTGATTTTCGTCTACTAGTTTATGTCCACTTTGACACATTTCATGTTATTAAACATAGACTATATTCTATAGGCTATGATGATGTTAATAACTTAACCAGTCTTAACCTACATAAATTAGGCCTATGTTCACCGGAACAGTAACAAACACTAGTCAACACAGGCGTGCAAATATCTAAGAACGGTCAATGACCCCCAATGATAATGATGAGCAAAAACAAAATACCAAATTGAGCGCACAATCTAGTAAACAGTATGTACTCTTGGTGTATGCTTTATTTGGTTTCAGATCAAACATATTAACAAAAGAAAATGTGGCGCTGAAGGAACACAGTCACATTTTTGCTATTTCATTTTGAGTGTGGGAGTGAATGAGGCTGTATAGGGTATTTTGATGAATCTAGTTGAACTCTGAAACACCTGAATTGACCAAAGATAGGCTACTTTAGCGCAAACACACACACACACACTTTCCATACATGAGTTACACAGCATATAATTGACTGTAGGCTACATATACAATACAATTAAAAACAGGTGGCAGACAGTGTCCATTTTGTGAAAGTCACCCATTCACTGAAATAGGCTGCGCATGTCAAACATTTCAAAGCAGTCCAGGGAGAATGAAGTTGCAAAGATGGTTCTCCATAGATGGGTAGGCTACAGCGCATATGAATGCCTTTATGGGATACGATCCGCAATGTCCATGAGCCTTTTTCCATATTGGTTGACTGAGACCATCCAGGCGACTTCCAAACCTTGAGAGGTCGAATCCATCTCGTTCACATCCTCATGTCCTGAGCAACCAACTTCATCTTCTCTCTCTTAAAGGCAGCTGCTGGGAGAGGAGCTTCACGACCATTCTTTTCTCCTGATCTGTGTCTGTAAATGAACACACAGTGAACACTGTGTCTGAGCTCTGTGTGTGTGTGTGTGTGTGTGTGTGTGTGTGTGTGCGTGTGTGTGCGTGCGTGTTTTGGTGCAGAGGATATGTGGCAAGAGTAATGCATGTGCTGTAAAGGATTTTCCTCACATTCTGTTGCCATTTCAGAGTATTGTGTGTGTGCGTGCGTGCGTGCGTGCGTGCGTGCCTACGTCCTTATGTGAGAAAGGGTTCACAAACCTCCCTGAAGTATCTTCAAGCAAGAATTAACTACACACAAAATGTTGCATGGTAAAGTTAACCATCTCTCTCATTTAAAAGGGGGGGGGGGGGTCCTATAGGCTACGTAGGTTCTCAGTGCAGCGAGTGCTCAAAAACCATAGGCCTATTGAATGTTTCCTTTAATCTCTTTTAGTAGACTAAGTTACATTTTCAAAGATATCAGTTGGATTTGGCCATATGTTTCACAACCGTATCCCTTATCTACAGTTGTTTTAACATCAAGTTTTACCTTAAAATATTCTCTTACAGCGTGTGGAAGAGAGGTTGAATAATCTCTATGCTGTTACTTCGTTTCAACTTTGGGCAGGTCATCGCAATATGTCAATAATCGACGTGAACTTAATTTTGTATCTTTCATGAAACTACACACACCACTCAGCGCAAAGCGATAACATGCAAAAACCTCTTAGAGTACGCTCGAAAAAACCCAGTCAGAGGAGTCCTTCAAGTTGAGTTCAGAAGATCACTAGCATTCATCTGATCACATGGTAAACACACGGAGTGTGCAGCAGCGTTGGTGACGTCAATGCGGGAATGACTCTCCCAATTAGCATATAAGCCTACAATTTCAATGTTGGAGGTGTGTCCGAAGGAAACAAATGACAACACGCGCGAGACTTCACTTTCCTGGTTGAGTGCATGAGGCAGATCAATATGGCATCAGGCTACTCAAGTCTAGTGCATATTTAAACGACATAGCCTAAGTATTACAAATAGGCTGCAACATCGGTCATCTACGGATGGTAAAATATTTGACTATTTGGAAAAGGAATGGTCTGCAAGGCGCAATGCATGCTGAGAGGGCCCTATCCTTCAAAGTTGCGACGACAGTTCATTTGACTGAAAATGGCGGGTCCAAATTTCGGTCGAAATAGAAATAGGCCTAAAAGAAATACAGCTGAGCTGGTTGAACTTCAACAGGAGGAAATAAGATTTTCAATCAAGTGATATCCCTATCTACCAACAAAATGTCCACATATCATTTGAACATCAACTGATGTTGTGAAACCACTCTGATTTTCGTCTACTAGTTTATGTCCACTTTGACACATTTCATGTTATTAAACATAGACTATATTCTATAGGCTATGATGATGTTAAGAACTTAACCAGTCTTAACCTACATAAATTAGGCCTATGTTCACCGGAACAGTAACAAACACTAGTCAACACAGGCGTGCAAATATCTAAGAACGGTCAATGACCCCCAATGATAATGATGAGCAAAAACAAAATACCAAATTGAGCGCACAATCTAGTAAACAGTATGTACTCTTGGTGTATGCTTTATTTGGTTTCAGATCAAACATATTAACAAAAGAAAATGTGGCACTGAAGGAACACAGTCACATTTTTGCTATTTCATTTTGAGTGTGGGAGTGAATGAGGGTGGGTAGGGCATTTTGATGAATCTAGTTCAACTCTGAAACACCTGAATTGACCAAAGATAGGCTACTGTAGCGCACACGCACGCACACACACACACACACACACACACACACACACACACACACACACACACACACACACACACACACTCCATACATGAGTTACACAGCATATAATTGTCTGTAGGCTACATATACAATTAAAAACAGGTGGTGGACACATGTCCATTTTGTGAAAGTCACCCATTCACTGAAATAGGTTGCGCATGTCAAACATTTCAAAGCAGTCCAGGGAGAATGAAGTTGCAAAGATGGTTCTCCATAGATGGGTAGGCTACAGCGCATATGAATGCCTTTATGGGATACGATCCGCAATGTCCATGAGCCTTTTTCCATATTGGTTGACTGAGACCATCCAGGCGACTTCCAAACCTTGAGAGGCCGAGTCCATCTCGGTCACGTCCTCATGTCCTGAGCAACCAACTTCATCTTCTCTCTCTTAAAGGCAGCTGCTGGGAGAGGAGCTTCACGACCATTCTTCTCTCCTGATCTGTGCCTGTAAATGAACACACAGTGAACACTGTGCCTGAGCTCTGTGTGTGTGTGTGTGTGTGTGTGTGTGTGTGTGTGTGTGTGTGTGTGTGTGTGTGTGTGTGTGTGTGTGTGTGTGTGTGTGTGTGTGTGTGTGTGTGTTTTGGTGTAGAGGATATGTGGCAAGAGTAATGCATGTGCTGTAAAGGATTTTCCTCACATTCTGTTGCCATTTCAGAGTATTGTGTGCGTGCGTGCGTGCGTGCATGCGTGCCTACGTCCTCATGCGAGAAAGGGTTCACAAACCTCCCTGAAGTATCTTCAAGCAAGAATTAACTACACACAAAATGTTGCATGGTAAAGTTAACCATCTCATTTCAAAAAAAGGAGGGGGGGGGCTAGGCTACGTAAGGTTCTCAGTGCAGCGAGTGCTCAAAAACCATAGGCCTACTGAATGTTTCATTTAATCTCTTTTAGTAGACTAAGTTACATTTTCAAAGCTATCAGTTGGATTTGGCCATATGTTTCACAATCGTATCCCTTATCTACAGTTGTTTTGACATCAAGTCTTCCCTTAAAATATTCTCTTTCAGCGTGTGGAAGAGAGGTCGAAAAATCTCTATGCTGTTACTTCGTTTCAACTTCGGGCAGGCCATCGAGATGTGTCAATTTTCAGCGTGAGCTTAATTTGTATTTTTCATGAAACTACACACACCACTCGACGTAATGCGAGAAAATGCAAATATCTTTTATGCTACGCCCGAAACAAAACTGTCAGAGAAGTTCCACATCAATAGCCCGTAACTTTCAGCCTTTCAGACGGCAGCGGCTGGACTGCCGAGTGCTGTACCCGTGATGCTAAAACAGGTTTCAGCCTACCAGTTGCACCGCCTACATCATAGAATGCGTGGGATATTAATAACCGCACAATCGGTTGCCGGAGAGCCCTGCAAGTGTCAACACGCGACACTTCACTTTTCTGGTTGAGTGCATGAGGCAGATCAATTTATATGGCATCAGGCTACTCAAGTCTAGTGCATATTTAAACGACTTAGCCTAAGTATTACAAATAGGCTGCAACATCGGTCACCTACGGATGGTAAAATATTTGGCGATTTGGAAAAGGAATGGTCTGCATGGCGCAATGCATGCTGAGAGGGCCCTATCCTTCAAAGCTGCGACGACAGTTCATTTGACTGAAAATGACGGGTCCAAATTTCAGTCGAAATAGAGATAGGCCTATAAGAAATATAGCTGAGCTGGTTGAACTTCAACAGGAGGAAATAAGATTTTCAATCAAGTGATATCCCTATCTACCAACAAAATGGCCACATATAATTTGAACATCAACTGATGTTGTGAAGCCACTTTGATTTTCGTCTACTGGTTTATGTCCACTTTGACACATTTCATGTTATTAAACATAGACTATATTCTATAGACTATGATGATGTTAATAACTTAACCAGTCTTAACCTACATAAATTAGGCCTATGTTCACCGGAACAGTAACAAACACCAGTCAACACAGGCGTGCAAATATCTAAGAACGGTCAATGACCCCCAATGATAATGATGAGCAAAAACAAAATACCAAATTGAGTATGTACTCTTGGTGTATGCTTTATTTGGTTTCAGATCAAACATATTAACAAAAGAAAATGTGGCGCTGAAGGAACACAGTCACATTTTTGCTATTTCATTTTGAGTGTGGGAATGAATGGGGGTGTGTAGGGTATTTTGATGAATCTAGTTCAACTCTGAAACACCTGAATTGACCAAAGATAGGCTACTTTAGTGCACAAACAAACACACACACACACACACACACACACACACTTTCCATACATGAGTTACACAGCATATAATTGACTGTAGGCTACATATACAATTAAAAACAGGTGGCAGACTGTCCATTTTGTGAAAGTCACCCATTCACTGAAATAGGCTGCGCATGTCAAACATTTCAAAGCAGTCCAGGGAGAATGAAGTTGCAAAGATGGTTCTCCATAGATGGGTAGGCTACAGCGCATATGAATGCCTTTAAGGCATATGATCCGCAATGTCCATGAGCCTTTTTCCATATTGGTTGACTGAGACCATCCAGGCGACTTCCAAACCTTGAGAGGCCGAGTCCATCTCGGTCACGTCCTCATGTCCTGAGCAACCAACTTCATCTTCTCTCTCTTAAAGGCAGCTGCTGGGAGAGGAGCTTCACGACCATTCTTCTCTCCTGATCTGTGCCTGTAAATGAACACACAGTGAACACTGTGCCTGAGCTCTGTGTGTGTGTGTGTGTGTGTGTGTGTGTGTGTGTGTGTGTGTGTGTGTGTGTGTGTGTGTGTGTGTGTGTGTGTGTGTGTGTGTGTGTGTTTTGGTGTAGAGGATATGTGGCAAGAGTAATGCATGTGCTGTAAAGGATTTTCCTCACATTCTGTTGCCATTTCAGAGTATTGTGTGCGTGCGTGCGTGCGTGCATGCGTGCCTACGTCCTCATGCGAGAAAGGGTTCACAAACCTCCCTGAAGTATCTTCAAGCAAGAATTAACTACACACAAAATGTTGCATGGTAAAGTTAACCATCTCATTTCAAAAAAAGGAGGGGGGGGGGGCTAGGCTACGTAAGGTTCTCTGTGCAGCGAGTGCTCAAAAACCATAGGCCTACTGAATGTTTCATTTAATCTCTTTTAGTAGACTAAGTTACATTTTCAAAGCTATCAGTTGGATTTGGCCATATGTTTCACAATCGTATCCCTTATCTACAGTTGTTTTGACATCAAGTCTTCCCTTAAAATATTCTCTTTCAGCGTGTGGAAGAGAGGTCGAAAAATCTCTATGCTGTTACTTCGTTTCAACTTCGGGCAGGCCATCGAGATGTGTCAATTTTCAGCGTGAGCTTAATTTGTATTTTTCATGAAACTACACACACCACTCGACGTAATGCGAGAAAATGCAAATATCTTTTATGCTACGCCCGAAACAAAACTGTCAGAGAAGTTCCACATCAATAGCCCGTAACTTTCAGCCTTTCAGACGGCAGCGGCTGGACTGCCGAGTGCTGTACCCGTGATGCTAAAACAGGTTTCAGCCTACCAGTGGCACCGCCTACATCATAGAATGCGTGGGATATTAATAACCGCACAATCGGTTGCCGGAGAGCCCTGCAAGTGTCAACACGCGACACTTCACTTTTCTGGTTGAGTGCATGAGGCAGATCAATTTATATGGCATCAGGCTACTCAAGTCTAGTGCATATTTAAACGACTTAGCCTAAGTATTACAAATAGGCTGCAACATCGGTCACCTACGGATGGTAAAATATTTGGCGATTTGGAAAAGGAATGGTCTGCATGGCGCAATGCATGCTGAGAGGGCCCTATCCTTCAAAGCTGCGACGACAGTTCATTTGACTGAAAATGACGGGTCCAAATTTCAGTCGAAATAGAGATAGGCCTATAAGAAATATAGCTGAGCTGGTTGAACTTCAACAGGAGGAAATACGATTTTCAATCAAGTGATATCCCTATCTACCAACAAAATGGTCACATATAATTTGAACATCAACTGATGTTGTGAAACCACTTTGATTTTCGTCTACTGGTTTATGTCCACTTTGACACATTTCATGTTATTAAACATAGACTATATTCTATAGACTATGATGATGTTAATAACTTAACCAGTCTTAACCTACATAAATTAGGCCTATGTTCACCGGAACAGTAACAAACACCAGTCAACACAGGCGTGCAAATATCTAAGAACGGTCAATGACCCCCAATGATAATGATGAGCAAAAACAAAATACCAAATTGAGTATGTACTCTTGGTGTATGCTTTATTTGGTTTCAGATCAAACATATTAACAAAAGAAAATGTGGCGCTGAAGGAACACAGTCACATTTTTGCTATTTCATTTTGAGTGTGGGAGTAAATGGGGGTGTGTAGGGTATTTTGATGAATCTAGTTCAACTCTGAAACACCTGAATTGACCAAAGATAGGCTACTTTAGCGCACACACACACACACACACACACACTTTCCATACATGAGTTACACAGCATATAATTGACTGTAGGCTACATATACAATTAAAAACAGGTGGCAGACTGTCCATTTTGTGAAAGTCACCCATTCACTGAAATAGGCTGCGCATGTCAAACATTTCAAAGCATTCCAGGGAGAATGAAGTTGCAAAGATGGTTCTCCATAGATGGGTAGGCTACAGCGCATATGAATGCCTTTAAGGCATATGATCCGCAATGTCCATGAGCTTTTTTCCATATTGGTTGACTGAGACCATCCAGGCGACTTCCAAACCTTGAGAGGCCGAGTCCATCTCGGTCACGTCCTCATGTCCTGAGCAACCA
This sequence comes from Sardina pilchardus, assembly GCF_963854185.1. Classification (NCBI taxonomy): domain Eukaryota; kingdom Metazoa; phylum Chordata; class Actinopteri; order Clupeiformes; family Clupeidae; genus Sardina; species Sardina pilchardus. The sequence goes on along the minus strand of NC_085016.1, from coordinate 22,639,728 downwards.
ACTTCATCTTCTCTCTCTTAAAGGCAGCTGCTGGGAGAGGAGCTTCACGACCATTCTTCTCTCCTGATCTGTGCCTGTAAATGAACACACAGTGAACACTGTGCCTGAGCTCTGTGTGTGTGTGTGTGTGTGTGTGTGTGTGTGTGTGTGTGTGTGTGTGTGTGTGTGTTTTGGTGTAGAGGATATGTGGCAATAGTAATGCATGTGCTGTAAAGGATTTTCCTCACATTCTGTTGCCATTTCAGAGTATTGTGTGCGTGCGTGCGTGCGTGCATGCGTGCCTACGTCCTCATGCGAGAAAGGGTTCACAAACCTCCCTGAAGTATCTTCAAGCAAGAATTAACTACACACAAAATGTTGCATGGTAAAGTTAACCATCTCATTTCAAAAAAAGGAGGGGGGGGGGGGGGCTAGGCTACGTAAGGTTCTCAGTGCAGCGAGTGCTCAAAAACCATAGGCCTACTGAATGTTTCTTTTAATCTCTTTTAGTAGACTAAGTTACATTTTCAAAGCTATCAGTTGGATTTGGCCATATGTTTCACAATCGTATCCCTTATCTACAGTTGTTTTGACATCAAGTCTTCCCTTAAAATATTCTCTTTAAGCGTGTGGAAGAGAGGTCGAAAAATCTCTATGCTGTTACTTCGTTTCAACTTCGGGCAGGCCATCGAGATGTGTCAATTTTCAGCGTGAGTTTAATCCGCATTTTTCATGACACTACACACGCCACTCGACGTAATGCGAGAAGATGCAAATATCTTTTATGCTACGCCCGAAACAAGGCTGTCGGAGAAGTCCCACATCAATAGCCCGCAACTTTCAGCCTTTCAGACGGCAACGGCTGGACTGTCAAGCGCTGTACCCGTGATGCTAAAACAGGTTTCAGCCTATCAGCGGCTCCGCCTCCATCATGGAAGGCGTGGGATATCAAAATACGCACGATTAATTGTCGGAGAGCCCTACAAGTGTCAACACGCGACACTTCACTTTTCTGGTTGAGTGCATGAGGCAGATCAATTTATATGGCATCAGGCTACTCAAGTCTAGTGCATATTTAAACGACTTAGCCTAAGTATTACAAATAGGCTGCAACATCGGTCACCTACGGATGGTAAAATATTTGGCGATTTGGAAAAAAAGGAATGGTCTGCATGGCGCAATGCATGCTGAGAGGGCCCTATCCTTCAAAGCTGCGACGACAGTTCATTTGACTGAAAATGACGGGTCCAAATTTCAGTCGAAATAGAGATAGGCCTATAAGAAATATATCTGAGCTGGTTGAACTTCAACAGGAGGAAATAAGATTTTCAATCAAGTGATATCCCTATCTACCAACAAAATGGCCACATATAATTTGAACATCAACGGATGTTGTGAAACCACTTTGATTTTCGTCTACTGGTTTATGTCCACTTTGACACATTTCATGTTATTAAACATAGACTATATTCTATAGACTATGATGATGTTAATAACTTAACCAGTCTTAACCTACATAAATTAGGCCTATGTTCACCGGAACAGTAACAAACACCAGTCAACACTGGTAAGGCGTGCAAATATCTAAGAACGGTCAATGACCCCCTGGGAGAATGCTGGGAGAGGAGCTTCACGACCATTCTTCTCTCCTGATCTGTGCCTGTAAATGAACACACAGTGAACACTGTGTCTGAGCTCTGTGGGAGGCGGCTGTGGAGGGTTACAGCTGACCTAGTTATGAGGTGTGAGCTGCAGGCTGATCACTTCAGGAATATTTAACAAATTAATGCAGTTCAGGAAAGAGGGCCTCAGTGTATCACAGCCACACACTGAAAACAAATCAGGTGTCAAGGACATTCATTAACACACAAGGGAACATTTTCTGAAAGAAAATCATTGAGTCAAATCTGTCCTACACACTATTTTCGGCATACATGCATCAACACTACAGTAATACTGCTTCTTTGTGGCTGAATAAGGTGGTTAATTGGACAGGGTAAAACCTACAGTAGGCTACGACAATCCAATAATGGTCACTACCCAACTTTCCTCAGTAGTAGTAGTACTATTTGGGACATTTTTGTATCACGAATAGTAAGTGAGGTAATTTGCATATTTAAGTAAATTAGCAGATATATGTTAATGAAGATAATATACAGTTTGACTGTAGGTAGACAGAGCTATGTCTGGCCTCAACATATTTACAATTTAATCAAAGAATTATACAAAACTAGAAATGCAATTCTGAGGAATTACACGAGGAGACGCATGATGCATGAATCTGCTGGTTATGGTGTTGGTGGGTGGGGCTATTGAGCTGACTGAAAGCTGGTTGGTAGGGTAATTGTGACAACTGCATGGGTGCTTTTGGAGAAACCAAATTTAAAGCTGTGACAAGGCATTCTTGAGATATAACATTCAAGGTGTTTTTGACCTTGGCATTTGACCATTGACCTCCAACATCAATTTACTTAATCTTTGAGTCCATATAAACACTCACGCCAAAGTTCAGGCATGTACATTAAGGCATTCATGAGATATCACACTCAGAGTATTCATGAACTTGACTTTTGACCTCCAGCATCACTTTGAGTCCATATAACCAAAGATCATTAAGGGGCGGAGCAAGATACTTCATGAGAAGCCACTTCCTGGAACCCGAATCGCAAGAGGGGGGGTCAAAATCCCCCTTTATGCAGAGCAGAGGCAGCAACTGTTCCATTGAAGTCTATGGACATAGATCAGAATTTCAACTATATGCTAAAATCTCCATTCTCTAGAGTTAGGAATGTGAATTTTGGGCACGGTTTCATGACCCTCAACCCCTTCTGACCACTTCAGGTGCCTTTTCAGCATTTTTGAGCATTCCCGTCTGGAGAAAATCAACTTTATATCAAGTGTGCCCCTCTTGTTTATTCTGCTTATTGGCCGGTTGCTACGTACGCTCTACCTTGACAACACATTAGCCAGCCAGCTGAACCAAATCCTGATTTGTGCTAACGACGATCAGATGGCGCTGGGGTAACTTAATGAGAGCAGCGACATATTTCCATTATTCCATTGATGTTTTTATTCAATTCCTTGAAATGTATGCTTTGTGTGTGTTACTTCCATATTAGAACTAATAAATGTAGAGGGCTTGAAAGAGCAGCAAGATTATTTTGGAACATCATCAAGCATTGATAATCGAGTGCTTGATTTTGTACACCTGTGGAAAGGGACCTGATGAAACCCATGAATACGTCTGACACGCAATGACGCGCCTCTTTATGCAGAGGAAGTGATCCCCGTTTTGCGCCCATAGACATGAACTACGACGACGTATCTTGCTACGCCTTAAGGATCTTTGATATAACTCCATGACCAAATTATCCATATCATTGAATGCATTGGTGTTGTTGATACATGAAAGTCAGAGGCAATTAAATGGGTAAACTTCACCACACAATAACAAACAACAATAGACAATAACAACCAGCCTTAAAGGTAAATATGTCATATTTTATTTGGTTACATTTGAACATTTAAAATGAATCAACACCATGCAGTCAGCATCAGTCTACCCCACTGCTTCCTCTAGCTGCGTTCTCTAAGCCGCTGCATCGTCGCCACTTTGCATGTTAACACCAGACCCTGCGGCGAGGGGGAGACACACACCCAGTCCCAACCAGGGGTGCGTTTCCCAAAAACCATAGTTGCTAACCTGTTAGCAACTTAGTTGGTTGGCAATGGGAAATTGCATTGAAAACAACAACGTTGCTAACTTAGCTAACTTGCTAACTTAGTTAGCAACTATGGTTTTGGGAAACGTTGCCCAGTGCCACAGTATTAAAGCGCAGTATGCCACTGTTTTCATTACAGCAGGTTACAGAAGCATAAGCATGTAGACAACTAAAGCGAGACAGTGGAGCACTGGGGAACACTAGCAGACAGGATGGGAGAAGTTCTAAACACTAGAGAGAGAGAGAAGGGGAGGGCTGGGGTGAGGGGTCAAAGGTTAAAGGTTAAAGTGGACTGTGTGTGAGATGACTGAGGAAGCATTGTTGGATTGAAACAGAGCTGCTGGGTCTATATACATTCAGATTTTGTCATTTAGATATTCAGGGCAGTTAGAGAGACCTTCACGGCTACTACGCCCTGGGGCTCTTGCAGTAGAAATAAATTAGAAAGAAAAAAGAAAAACAATGAAAGCGATAAAAAAAAAAGCAGAAAGTGGCAGTTTCATATGCAGGCAGTAAACTACTCAGTGAAAGTGAAAGAGGAAAGAAAATTATTCCTAAATAAGGTTACTCAAAAATAAGCAGCATGTCCCATAGGCCTACACATAGTCATCATCACTGAAAACTTCTGATGAATTTTATGTCTATTTTCAAGTTACTCTACTTTGATAACTAAGTGAATTACATACCGTTGATAACTACCTCAATCCAATCCCTAAATCCAGAGTCAGACACATCCAAATTTAGACACATCTGATAACCAAATTACTGTACGTACATCCAGTGAAGCATAAGAGAGAGTGAGAGCTTCTTTGTTGATTCTGAATGAAGGCACTGGGGTTAGGCTTAACATGAAACCATTTCTTCTCCATTGCAGTGATTTAGACACTAATTAATTACCTTTGGGTCTCTGCCTAGTCACTATAAGCATGAACAGAATTGCCACCGATATCAAGTCCATTGTTTTTTTAACATACTGTTTACAACTCCATTGTTTAATTTTGACTGTAAATGCCTGTCCAACACATACACAACGCTGATCAGAGTGACGTGGACATCCACGCATTGCATTGGAAATAAGTAGAGTTTATAAGCTAATAAGCGTTAGCTTACTCTCTTTCTTACACTGCAGGACTGTCTGACTGGTTGATCAGCATCTCTGCAACAGTAAAGCTAGAACAGTTTACAGATTTCCTATGATGGACAGCCATTTATTTCAACATCAACTGATGTCACTATGATTTCAAATGTCATTTTTTACAGTAATCGGAGTGAAGAGTATAATCTGTTTGTTTATTTGCATGTAACTACACTCACTGACAGACCCACTGACAGAGATGGAAAACCTGGCTTCAGAAAGCAAAAATCCTACCATGTACTGGACTGGTTCTGTCTGTGTATCTAAAACAGGAGATTTCACTAATTAGCGCATCTATCTGGCTGAACAGTTGCGCTAATAAGAATTAGCTGGTTTAGTGAAAAAATATAGAGACGGACTTTCACTTTCTGAAGCCGGGTTTCCTCTGCTCAGGAAAGGATCTGGCCCTACGCTAGCCCTTATCTGGCCCTAAGATGGCTTAGAGCTGGCCCTTATCTGGCCCTAAGATGGCTCAGATCTGGCACACGGTCTGGGTCTGGCTCAGATCCACTCCATAGTCATGTGTGCTGCTGATGATCAGCACACAAACCATACGCTACATCTGACAGCAGGTCCCACCATGTCTCAACAAACTTGCTAAAACTACTACTACGTTTGTTGTTGTTGACCCTGATTTCTTAGAACAATTCTCAGGGGGTGATGCTCTTCAGATCAGTAGAGTAACCAAGCCAAGAAATTATGCTCTGCTACGTGCCAACCTTCCCTTGGTTTGGGTAATAAGCTTAAAAAGCAGAGGGAGGGTTCCCCCCCTGTGGTCCAGGGTTAGAGGCTGTTTCAAAGTCTACGCAAGATACAAGCACGTTACGTGGGTGTATTGGGCTAAACGTAAAGGGCTTGACGTAGCAAAATGTCTTTTAGTGACACAGCACAAGTGCGATGTCATGCGTTTCTGATGGCGTATGCATTGCCTGCATAGACTATGAGAAGGCTGTTCAATACGTATAAGCCTTGCGTATACAACTGTGTTCATGGTATAGCTTGCGTAGGCTATGAAATGGCTCTTAGATTACAGTGTGAAGGGCAACTCACCATTCAAACTGTACAGTACCCCATTATCACAGCAAACGCATAAAACACAGGCTCTTCCCTGGGTGTACATGCTCTGTGAGGGACTACAACATCTGCAAGTTATATCAATAATTAAAGATACAGTACATCAAATTAACAGTGTAAGTGGAAACCAAATATACAGAACGAAACAAAACCAAAAAGGTACACTCATAGCCATTTCCGTAAATGTATATCTTTGTAACAGTGCAAAATGAAGTACAGGCAACATCAATTAGAGTGAAATACATTACATCAGTTGCATCTACATTCGGTACATACTCCTTTGGGTCTTCCTGTATGGGCTATACCATCATTACTATAATGGAGGGGGGATGGGAAGGTTATCTGGGTATTTACAGACATTATGCCTTCTGAGTACATTAAACTACACTATGAGAAGGGTATGGCGTATGCAGATTCTTCCAGGTTGGCACTAAGAAATCAGATGCTAACTACTAATGTTGTCTCTTATGCTTAGATATAGCGTCTTCAAATCCAGTAAGGGTCTGTCAGTATCTATAATGGTCTGCCACTGTCTCTTACACATGACTTTAGTTCAAATATAACTGAGCAGGTGTGTGGATGATAATTCCTCACTGTGTACTGTTCATTTCTAGCTATAATTATTCAAAATGGTTCAATCCATTTCCTGATATAAGCATATACCTCTACAGCCTGAGATCGCAGAGCAAGCTTTGTCTCCTTAATGTCTGGCCTTATTCCCACTCTGTATCAAATCTTTCGTCTTCCTGAGGTTGCCCATGTCAGACGCAGGTCGACATACAGTATCTACTCTGTGAATGCCACATGTCATGATGCCTGGACTGGGCTACTGATGCCCTCTAGTGTCCGACTGTGATACTGATGTGTTGTGTGCATCAGTATCAAAGTCTACCGCTAGTAGGAATGAAAGAAAGGCCTGCTCTGCACACTACTACACCACACATAACATAATAACCCACTGAGGACGAGGCGCTGAACCTGCCCAAGTTCTTCTGAATGCATAAATCTCTTGGCATGTAGAGTGGTTGTTGGATGTCCGTGGTATAGGTACTGTATGGCCAGTGAGCATGAGCGAGCTTGTCCTCTTTACGGAGACTGCTGTGTGTGTGTGTGTGTGTGTGTGTGTGTGTGTGTGTGTGTGTGTGTGTGTGTGTGTGTGTGTGTGTGTGTGTGTGTATGTGTGTGTGTGTTGGGGGTGGGGTGGATGGAGTTACTGGTTGAAGCACAGCGCAGTGTTAAGAGGGGTGGGGGGGGTCTGGGCATGCTTACACCAGGAGAGTCCCTGCAGCAAGAGAAGAGGGGGAACAGAGAGAGGAGAGATTCATTTATATTGCTGCTTACACATTCAGTTTCATTCATTCTGCCTACGCACACAGTTTTTGGTGGCGGTGGTAGTACTCAATATAATTCATGGCTGAGCTGACAAACGTGTTTGACTGCCCTCTGGAGGCGAAAAAAGGTGAGGGGGAAAAAATACTGTCCGTCTTCATTTACATAATACTATACACTGTGTGTATGTATAACATACAGTATGCAGTGCCTGTCTTAATGTAAATATGCCATACGTACTGTGTGTATGTATAACATACAGTGTGTAGTGCCTGTTTTAATGGAAGTATACCATACATACTGTGTATATGTATAGCATGCCTAGTGCCTGTCTTAATGTAAAAACACCATACGTACTGTGTGGCTCAGTTGCTGTTGTGGGTGTAGTGGTAGACGGTTCCTCCACCCCTGATGGAGAGGGGGGTGGGGGAGGAGTGGTGGTGCCCTGCCCTGATGGGTTTGGCTGGAAAACACATCATTACACATTATATTAAAATATTATAATTAACATTATATAAACATTATTATCAATATTATTATCATATTAACATATTACTACGCTTGCGTTATAAACATTATATTAACAAATTACAGCACTAGCGTTATAAACATTATATTAACACATTACAGCACTAGCGTTATAAAGATTATATTAACACATTACAGCACTAGCATTACTATAGCAGCCAAAAACGTTTATATTATTATATTACCCTATAAGACACAATGTCTAGAAATGATGAGCTCTTCTGGTAGTTGATGGTTCCACACAGTTTGTGTGTGTGTGTGTGTGTGTGTGTGTGTGTGTGTGTGTGTGTGTGTGTGTGTGTGTGTGTGTGTGTGTGTGTGTATGCATGTATGTGTATATGTGTGTGTGTGTGTGTGTGTGTGTGTGTGGCTCACCGATCTGAGCCGAGTGGCCCCTGCGAGCCATGTTCTTGGCGCGGACGGCGTCCTTGATGCGGTCCACCTCGGTCTGGTAGCGCTTGCGGTCCCTCATGGCGTTCTCCTTGGCCTCCTTGAGCGCCGACTCCAGGGCCTTGACCCGCTCGGCCGTGGCCCGCAGACGCTTCTCCAGCTTGGGCAGCTCGCAGCGCAGGTCGGCGTTATCACGCACCAGCTGCAGGAAGGACACGCAGAGGTCAGAGGGCAAAGGTCAAAGGTCAGTGGAGCAGGGTTGAGGTCGTCCACACTTGGAAGTAGTTTAAGTTTAATGCCATATCAGCATCTACAGCATGGAACATTTTTTGATAAAACAATATTAAAGTAAATGTAAATTAGGTTTATATGCCAAGTATACTTGTGTATAGGAAGGAATTTAGTCTCTGCATTTATCCCATCGTGAATTAGTGAACAAGTAGGCCAAGTATTATGTTTAGATACTTGACCTCCAGTACCACAGACCACAGTACTCTATATCAATCCTATGTTCCTATAACTTGGACTTGAATGGGAGGAGAGTTCGCTAGAGCTGAGATCCGTGGGTGCCAGCGTTTCTTACTAGCACGCCTCTTAAGGCGCCAGGTGTCATCCGTACCTGCTTGTGAACTTTAGTGAGCTGTTCCAGATTGTTCTCCAGGAAGGAGATCTTCTGTTTCTGTGCAGCGCTGCCTACGCCGTCCTCACAGTCCATCTCTGCACTCTGTGACACACACACACACACACACAGACACAGGCAAGTACACACACATGCACATACATGCACACAGACACACACACACACACACACACACACACACACACACACACACATTCCGTCAGTCATACACATGAATACACCAACAGCTATCAACACTGAAATCACTGTCCTGTTCTACTAGCTTTATCTTAATAATAGTGTCAGGTAGTGATGCAGTGGCACACCTAATGCATAAATCTTAACCGTACACTCTCACACACACACACACACACACAGCTGACTGATACACATCGGAGTATCTGAGGCTGAGGACAAAGAAGACAACACCTACCTTCTTGACCCTCATGGTCAGGTCCTGGACGAAGAGCTTGCGCAGGTTATGCAGCGTCTGCAGCTCTTTGGCCTGAAGAGGAGCAAACAGTAGCACAGTCTGGGCTTAGCATTCATTTCACTCTGCTTTGGCTGTCAGGATTTATGTTCATTTAGTTTTATTTAGACTTAGTTATTGTGTGTGTTTGTTTTCATTGTTGATTTAGATAAGGACAGTGCATATCAATGAACACCAGTACAAGTACACAGTTGTATGAGTTAGCACCATGGCTAGTTTTCATCTAGAGTGAGATGAGATGATTGTCATTAAACAAGTCATTGTGTGGAGTGAAATGATTGTCAAACATTATGATGATTATCAAATGTTAGGATGATTATTAAATGTTGTTAAACTCACCACAGTCTCCTCGAGCCCCTTCAGGTCCTGCCTGGCTACCTCCTGCTTCTCATTGATCATTCTGGCGGAAAAAAAGACCAATCACAAGAGCAATGCATGTAACATAGACAGTATATACAGTCTAGTATACTTGGTATTTGGGATCTCACACTTAAACCATAAAACTCAAGTATTTTTCAATGACTTCCCAGGCCCCAGACCTTCAAATTGGAGAACCCAACATGGCAGTTTGAGACGCAAATAAATGACTGGTTAATTAAAGCTTCTCATGGATCATGGTGATGGAAGAAAGACCAATGACATGGGTACTGAATGTGCTGTATCCAGCACAAGGGAACCATAAAACATGGTAGAGATGTCTCGTCAGGTACAGATACAAATATAGCCTTTCCATCGGCAATCTCCTCAAGATCAAACACTGTATGGCAGAGTGAGGTAAAATCCCTGGAGAACTCAATGTCACCAGTTTCTTTATTAAAGAATATGTTTTGGGCTTTTTGCCTTTATCGTACAGCACAGTGAAGACACTAAAGTGAGTCAGAGTGAAATGGGGCGGGACCAGGAAATGACTCTGGTTGGACTTGACCGGACCTGAATGAGGTAACCCTGTAACGAGTTTTGCTGCTTGGTCTTCAATAAGAGAAGGTAGAAACAGTGATTTCTATCACACTACTCGGAGCTATTAAAATGATCAATTATCAAGTTATTGGGTTCTTCAAGACCTGATATGGCAGTGTGAGGTAAGAGCCCTGTAGAGCAGCGAGGCCTTGAGGTAATGTTGCGTTCCAGTGCAATGGGACGTGGGACTTATCCTACCTCCAACTAAGAAAAGTGCACTGGAATGCCTGTCGAAGTGGAACCTCCTACCAGCAAAGTCGGGGGAGCTCGACCTACCTATTATGGCGTGAAATGTTGTCATTATTACCTGTTAGAATGAAAATATATGGGTAAAAGTTTACCCAGTTACCCTACATGGCGATACGCAGCACTTTTACAGCTCCAGAACAGTTGGTGAAGATGTTTTAGTTAGGAGACCGCTATGTGTCAACCACTGTTATCCAGTGTGTCCATGCTTTCTGTTTACATTCCACTTCAATTACCTGGAACTCTTTAAAGTACGAGCTAGTACACTTCAGGTAGGATAAGTCCCACGTCCCATTGCATTTGAACGCAGCATAAGAACCCTTTAGCCTTGTAGGGGGTCATCCCTATGTTCCCCAGGTCCTATGTTCCCCAGTTTAGGGTCCTATGTTCCCCGGTCGCAATACATACCGTGGAACATACTGTAGGACCCTTTTTGGGAAAAGCGGGGAACCTAGGACCCTTCTTAACAAAGTGGGGAACATAGGACCCGGAGAACATAGGTACGTTCCCCCTTGTAGCAGTGTGAGGTAAGGGCCATGTAGTGAAGCCGTGAGGAGAAACTCACATGAGCTGCTGCAACTTCTGGTCCTTCTCCTGCTCCTCCATCTTGAGCTTCTCGTAGTCGGACATGAGCTTCTTCTGCTCCAGCAGCAGGCTCTCGTTCAGACTGCACACAGAGAGGGATACCTTTACAGTAAAGACATTCAGAAAGCACTGCAAACGGAGAGCATTTCCTCTTCAGCTAGGCAGAGCTGCTAATTAGTGAGATCACCTGTGTTAAGTGCACAGGTAGAATCAATACATGGTTGGATTTTTACTTTCTGAAGCTGGACTTTTCCACCTCTGATGGGGATTGGACCCTCAAGTTTTCTGGTTACTGCATGCTAGCCCAGCTCCTTAGTCACTACCAGCCTTACTGCATGCTAGCCCAGCTCCTTAGTCATTACCAGCCTTACTGCATGCTAGCCCAGCTCCTTAGCCACTAAAAAACAACACAAGTTGTGTTATTTTCAACACATATTGTGTAACAAATAACAAAAGCAATGTGTTGAAAACAACACAAAGAGTGTTGTCCTTACCTAAACACATCAATGTGTTATTTCCAACACATCCTTTTGAGAGTGTACCAGCCTTCCTACCCCCCTTGTTGCACTTACTGTAACCCTGAGTTGCTCTGACGGAGACTGGCTGGCCCTCGTGATAATTGACATGTCAGTCGTTTCGGATAAAAGTGTCATCCAAATGAGTAAGTATAAAGTATCATGGATGTTCTAAATTTGATGTGTCTCGTGACAGGCCGTCTTACTCTTTGAGCTCGTCCAGCATCCTCTGCTTGACGGCCACCTCGTCCCTGAGGCGGGACAGCTGCTTCTGGTGGGTGTCCCGATGGTTGACCATCTGCTCGTCCAACGACTTCTGCAGGACAGACACAGCAACACAGCACACCGTAAATCATCATAGTTTCATGAAGCAACATAGCACACAGTCAATCATCATAGTTTCATGAAGCAACACAGCACACTGTCATGCAGTCATCATAGTTTCATGAAGCAACACAGCACACTGTCAATTGGCTTCCTACATCCTTGAAAGCATTTTTTAAACGTTTTTCACCTCTGATGAAGACAGAATTGGGAACAAATGGCTTAATGACTCAGTGACTCATAACTGTCATTCGCTCTGCGTGCCCTGTTCTCTGTGAACGTTTTTCTCTGTAACATGGTGATGTGCACTGGCTGCGCTAATTCCATCAGTGATGAGGTGGGGCTAGTGTTGGGAAGGCCGGCAGGGTGTTTCAGAAACCAGACTCTTCCAAACCTTAACAGGATTACATCTTCCGCACTTCCTGGACTGCAGGAACTGATGTGTGTTTGCGTGTGTGTGGTGTGTGTGTGTGTGTGTGTGTGTGTGTGTGTCTGTGTCCATGTGTGTGTGTGTGTGTGTGTGCGTGTCTCTCTGTGTGCCTTTGTGTGTGTATTTCAGTAAATTACTGATCATCATTACCTTAATTTCCTCGCCATCCTGCAGCCGATCTATGTCCTTCTCGTTCTCCATGCCAGAGACCTCATGCATCTTCTCTGTGGTGAAAACATGAGCACAAATAACAAAGATTAAAGCCTTAGCCGTGGAGCAACATTTGAATTAGATTTGGAGCTGTGTGTGTGTGTGTGTGTGTGTGTGTGTGTGTGTGTGTGTGTGTGTGTGTCTGTGTCTGTGTCTGTGTCTGTGTCTGTGTCTGTGTGTGTGTGTGTGTGTGTGTGTGTGTGTGTGTGTGTGTCTGTGTGTGTGTGTGTGTGTGTGAGTGAGAGAGAGAGAGAGAGCGAGAGAGTGAAACAAAGTGATTTATTGCTATCACAACTCAAAGCTACAGTTGGCAAGAGCTGCTAATCAAGCTAATGCTAGTCAGTGAACAGGAAATAACCATCTCTTCTCTCTCTTCTGCTCCACCCACCCCACCTCAGGCACCGCACTGTCATGCCATCAAGGACTATTCAAAAAGGCACCGCACTGTAATGCCATCAAGGACTATTCAAAAAGGCATGGACCACTGTAATGCCATCAAGGACTATTCAAAAAGCAGGGTTCTGAAGTCTCACACAATGGTAGTAGTGGTAGTGTGCAGGTCTATTGCCCTATGAAAATTGCATAATATCTAATGACCTACTGTACCTACTCAAATTGTCACTGTTTTTTTTGCATATCTTGAAAAATTAGTTTGTCTTATAAAATTGTGTGCTCGGTTGACTAAACTTTGCTCTGTCCTATGTTCCCCTGTCCCATACAAAGAGGGGAACATAGGACCCGGGAACATACTGTAGGTACGCTCCCGGTTGAGGAACCCACCTTGGCCCTGCAGCTTGGCGAGTTCCTCGGTGAGAACGTCCTGGTTCTCCTCCAGCTGCCTCTTCTTCTCCTCCATGTTCTGCATGTAGTCCGTCAAGGACTTGATCTTGGCCTGGTGCTGGAACCACAGTAAGGGGGGCAAAGGTCAAAGGTCACCATCTCAAGGGTCATCATGAACGCAAAACAGAACAGAACACCACACCAGAACTCACCGGTGTGAGTTAGTGTGACCTAATGAAGATAAGCGCTTATATTCTTTTATTTACACTTCTTCATCTTGTAAGTCAAATGTGCTATTGTGTTACATTGTGTTACATTGTGTTACATGTTCCAAATGTAAAGCACTTTGAGCTGCATTCTGTGTGTGAAAGTGCTATACAAATAAAGGTTATTGTTATTATTATTATTATTATTATTATTATTATGGACTCTCATACTCCGAAACATTATTTATACCGTCTGTGCACGTACTTGAATGTACGCAGAACTCTCGGTTCTGGTGTAGCCAGCTCCATTGATCATAATGGAAGCTAATTGTTGCAGCATATAGTACACTCAGCAAACAGGGACGTGGTTGCTAACCTGTTAGCAGCTTAGTTGGTTGGCAATGGGAAAATGCACTGCAACCAACAAAGTTGCTAACTTCGTTATGCTCTCTCTCTCTCACACACACACACACACAAACACCTGGGCGATGAGGAGTTGGCAGGAGGCAAGCTCCTTCTCATTGGCCTGCATCTTGCGGCTGGTGTCGGCCTGCGCGGTCTCCAGCTGCTTGCTGCGGTTGACCAGAGACTTGACCTCCGACTTCATCTTGCTGATGTAGAGGCGCGCCATGGTGAACTCCTCCTCCAGCGCACCGTTGGGCTCCGACGTCTGTGGGGCACACACACAGGATCAGCACTGTGTGTGAGTGTGTGTGAGGCACACAATATGCGCATGCGTGTGTGTGTGTGTGTGTAGGTGAACTCCTCTTCTAACAAGATCAGCAACAATGCAAAACAGCAGGGCAAGGACCTCTGCTTGTGTGCAACTGAAATGAGTGTGTGTGAGACAGAAAATGAGTGTGTGTTTGAGTGTGTGTGTGTGTGTGTGTGTGTGTGTGTGTGTGTGTGTGTGTGTGTGTGTGTGTGTGTGTGTGTGTGTGTCCTCACCTTCATGTCGTTGGTGCCGATGATGCCCCCAATCTCGCTGAGGTCTCTGAGCAGCAGGTTGAGCACCTCTGCTGCCCTCTTCCTCTGGTGACTGCTGAGCTCCTGCAGCTGAGCCAGCTCCTTCTGGACCGCACCCAGCACCGCCTGGACAACACACACACACACATACATACACACACACACACACACACACAGGTACATATACATACACACACACACACACGCACACACACGCACACACACACAAATGAAATTAACATATGCACAACTTTTCACATAAAAATGCAGATCATGCATCCATTGTTATTCAAATGTTCCTTTATCTCCATTGCTTGAGGGGTCCTGGTTGTTCAAGGACTTCTTAGAATTTATGATCATGGGCATGGACTAGCTTTGGTGCAGCTCCTCTCATCCACCTCAAGGTATGCATGTGTGTGTGTGTGTGTGTGTGTGTGTGTGTGTGTGTGTGTATGTGTGTCTCCGTCTTCTGTGTGAGTTCCTCAGTGAGAATTTCATTGGTGCAGCTCCCTTCCTCCACCTCCTTGTGTGTGTGTGTGTGTGTGTGTGTATGTGTGTGTTTGTATGTGTGTGTATGTGTGTGTGTGTGTCTCTCTCACCGTCTTCTGTGAAAGCTCCTCTGTGAGTATCTCGTTGGCGCGGCTGAACTCCTCCACCTCCTGGCTCTTCTGGTCGTAGTTGACGGCCAGCTCCTCCAGGGCCTGCAGCACCTCCTTCACCTAATAATAATAATAATAATAACAATAATATTAGCAATAATAATAATAACAATAATAATAATAAGAAGAAGAAATGTAGGGTGTGAATGTGTGTGTGTGTGTGTGTGTGTATCCTCCTTCACCTCCTCCTTGGCCGCCTCGTTCTCCTGCTGCAGCCGGCCCAGCTCTTCCTGGATCTTATCGTAGTCGCGCCGCGTGGATGCTAGGAGCTGCAGGAGCACACACACACACACACACACACACACAAACACACACACACACATAGCAGACACAGGGCACACATACATACACTTTAAGATATGGGGTCATGTGTAAAGCTTCATGTTTTACAGTAGATGCATAGCTTTTCATTAATGAAGAGAAAAAAGATTCTCAAAGAAAAAGAAGGCCAAGTGAGGCAATTGTATTCATTTCTTTCAATTCTATTCCATAGCCATTAGGTGGCGCTGAAAACAACATCCAATCTCCTGCATAAAGGTTAACTACTGTGGAATGGATGACTACTCCATACTACACGTATACATGGAAAGTCATCCAATCTTCTGCATGAAGGTTAACTACTGTGGAATGGACGACTGAGAAGTCTTCAAGATAGATTGTACAGTACCTCAGGCCTCTACTCCATACTACACGTATAAATTGAAAGTCGGAGACTAAAAGATAGATCACCTCGTGCTACACATGACATTACATTACATTACATTTAGTAGAAGCTTTTTTTCTTCAAAGTGACTTACATACTGTATGTCAATTATATTACAAGGGATTACATTATCATTACATTGTCCCCTTGGTGTTAGGTGCCTTTCTCAAGGGCACAACAGTGGAAGCCAGGCTACTGCACGCTAGCCCAGCTGCTTAACCACTACACGCATCCATGGAAAGTAGGGACAAAGAGATAGATCACCTCATCCTGGTCCAGCATCTGCTCCTTAAGCTTCTCAGCAAGCTGGCTCTGCTGGTTAATTTCATCATCCTGAGACACACACACACACACACACACACACACACACACGCACATACATAAATAGAAGATTTAGTTATTGAAGGACACCTAGTATCTCTTTGGCCTGTTGTGTGCTGCAAGTTGGAGTCATGCTGTCAGTGTTTTCTAACCTTGTCATCAAGCTGCTAGTGGAGGTTGTGTTTTGTGTGTGTGTGTGTGTGTGTGTGAGAGAGTGTACAGTATGCATGTTTTCTAACCTTGTCAGAACATGTGACCAGTGACCTTGTCTTGACCTTGTTTCTAGAGGTTGTATTGTGCTGGATATGTGTGTGTGTGTGTGTGTGTGTGTGTGTGTGTGTGTGTGTGTGTGTGTGTGTGTGTGTGTGTGTGTGTTTATGTGTGTATTTGTAGATATATGTGTGTGTGTGCTTGTATTTGTATTTGGATGTGTGTGTGTGTGTGTGTGTGGTGTGTGTGTGTGTGTGTGCAGTGCGTGCAGTGCTTGCGTGGGTGTGTGTGTGTGTTTGTGTGTTTTCTGACCTTGTCGTCCATCTGCTTGTAGAGGTTGCGGATCTCCTCCTCATATTTGTTCTTCTCCTCGGTGGACACCAGAGTGACCACTGGCGGGGCCAGGTTATCGATGATGGGCGTGTTATCACACGTCTCAATGGTTTTCTGCTCCTTAGAGCTCAACTGCTCATTCTCTGGAACATTCTCACCTGGAGGAGGAAAAGATGGAGGGAGGGAGG
>NC_085016.1:22590329-22615329 GCF_963854185.1 Sardina pilchardus | reverse complement strand
GAGATAGATAAGGAGAGAGGAAGAGACGCAGAGGGTGAGATGATGGTCCAGGGTACTCACGGTGCCCTCGGCCAGCGCTGAGATGACGTTGCCCAGGGCGGACAGGGACTTGTTGATATTTTTAGCCTCGTCCAGCACAGCTCCCTCCGCTCCCGTTTTACTGACCTTAAAAAGCAAATAAACACCAGTGGAAGGACACCGTCAGGACACACACTCACGCCATTAGAGTTTTATAAACGTTTTTACAACATCAAGGTGATGAAACTGCTATTCTCTCCATGTCGACATCATTAACGCAGGAGAACACAAATATAGAACACAGAACTTCCAGAAGGTTCTTCTGACATGGGAAATTCTGGCCCTCACCAAACTGGCAGATTGAGGCCAGCAACTTTTTACAAGGATATAAGGTATTTCTACATGTAGACTACCATTACTTATGTATACATCTTAATCTCATATGAAGTAGCATGAGTACTGTGTTCATCAATTGCATTTACATTGATCTGCCATGCTCTGCACTGTTGAGATCCCATTCCGAATGTTACATGGCACTGAAACAGTAGTACCGTTATTTATTTATCTATTTATTTATTGGTTTATTTATAAAGTTATTTATTTGATTGAGGAAGCTAATTATATATGAAGGCTACTCTTTAAGCCCATATGTAGTAGTGCCTCATTAAGACATTATCAATATGTAGAGGCCAACAACTTCACTGACAATACAGGGTATTTCTACATATAGACTATCATTACTTATGTACATCTTAATCTCATATGAAGTAGCATAAGTACTATTTAATTATATTTAATCTTTTAATTATATATGAAGGCTACTCTTTAATTCCATATGTAGTAGTGCCTCATTAAGACATTATCAATGTAAAATAAATAACAGTGTCTGGTGCCTCCCTCACCTTCTCACTTCCTGCCAGATCCACCAGGTAGAGCTTCCCAGAGAGCTTTTTCTCCGTCTCCACGTTCTCCTGCTTGATGTTGATCAGGAAGATGCTGTGGCTTCTGGAGCTGTGCTCGTTCATGTCTGGAAATCACAAACACACACACACACACAACACATATCTATTAGAGCAAACACTAGACACAAAAAAATATATATCCCACAGCCCACCTGAAAACCTTAACGCATAAAATAAATAAAAACATGGGTACTTTCACAGAGAGGATATACACTTAATTTCAAAAGGTCTAGAAATGACACCTTCTTGAAACTCTCTTCTTTCCATATTTATTTTTGCTTAATCTGATTACATGATGAATAAAAATGTTCATGGTAGCTTGTCAGTAACAATTTTTTGATTGGTACTTCCAATGTTACAGTTGTTTTGGGGTGGACATCTGAAAAAAATGCAGTTATTCAACATATTTTGAGGTACACAGACATGTACTGTATCATGTCTAGCTCTTCCCCATGTCTTGAAACTACCCATCTATACGTTTTTTAAAGAGATAGAGAGAGTGAAGTCATACTTGTGACGGCAACGTGACGATTGGCTTTTCCCTCATCAATGACATCCATCACCTCTTCAGGACTGGAGACAAATCGCTCTGTGCAACCCTGCAGGAACACGTTTTCATTCAATTTTCATCTCTATGCAATCTTACAGACGATCTTATTCTTACAAGATCTTATACTAATCTGCTTATCTAAGGATGAGATATTGTGTCTTTACGTTCTCATACAGTCTATATGAAGTAAATGATCTGATATGATCTACTTCTTAATGTTTTCATCATTTCTAGTGAACAGTGGAATAATGAGATTCTCACTAGACCTAAACTGAAATAACACACCGTGCGATATCCTGTTTAAATCTTCCTCTAAACACTAAACAGCAAAGCTCACCTTCACATAGGGTACACGATTCTTATCTTCATGCACAGCCAGGTTTGTCTTTGAAACTAAAAAAAAAAAGTTCAGTGTCATTATACAGGGAGATCATGTTTATTATTATAATCAAACTCAAGCAGACACATCACACTATCACACACCAAAGTCAACCATACAAAAGATGAAGAGCTTACCATCCAGTAAGTCCCTTATTTTGTCCAAATATATTTCAAAATATGAAACCTGAAACAAAGAGGACAAGACCATCGAGTTTGAATCTCCAAATATCATACATCTCTACACGCAAGCATATAGATGACTCACCAGATTCACTCGACTCACCTTGATGTGAAACTCCAGGTTCTCGTCCATGGAGTAGATGTGGTCAAATATGTCATGGGAGATACGAGGGATAATCCCCATCAGCTGGGGGTCGTGCAGCTTGCCCTGAAGACAGAGAGGAGACATTAGGACCACTTCTTATACAGTAGGAACTTCTAGGAAGTAACCATAATAGATGATATTTGTTTATTTTCATCTTAATTTGACCCTGTCCAACTTCATAAACTGTGAACCAGTTTGTGTAAACTCTATTGTTACCTCCACCAAAGAGGTTATGTTTTCATCGGGGTCTGTTTGCTTGTTTGTTTGTTTGTTTGTCTGTTCGCAAGATAACTCAAAAAGTTATGGATGGATTTCCATGAAATTTTCAGGGAAGGTGTGAAATGACCCAAGGAAGAAATTATTACATTTTGGGAGTGATCTGTCACCGTCTGGATCCAGGAGGCAGTTATGTTTTCGCTTGGCAGAAGTCTGCGCTCCCTGAGTTCTTTTCTAGTTTTTAATTGTGTTATACAAATAGAGTGACTTGACTTGACTAGATGAGCTCAGCAGTAACTGTAGCACCAAACATCATAAACGCAGCCAATATAGTTCACTGTTTTAGCTGCCCTGCTAAGGACACGTTAATGAGCTTGTGTCCTGGACCTGAAGATAAGATGAAGACTAGTCCTGAACTTAATACTGTAATAATAGTAATAATAATAATAAAAATAATAATATCGCATTTTATTTATGGGTGCCTTTCTTGACTCTCAAGGTCACCTTACAAAATCAACAATAAAACATTCAATCAAAAATGCTCAAAGTTAAAGCTCTTCTTCAGTGACTTACTGAAGTCCTCTTTTAGCCTATCTATTAGTATTGCCTAAGTACAGTATTTCGAGTCTGTAATGCTGCTGTAACTAGGTCATGTTATGCCTATTGCTTAAGTTGCTCTCTCTTAGTATTGCCCGCTGTAAGTATGTATACTTACTGTAGACTTAAGTCTACTGCTGTAGGCTGGCTACCTGTTATGCCTTTGGTTCCCTCCATAAATATGGCTTAAGTACAGTACTCTACATAAGCGCTGTTACTGGGTGATGTTGTGAGATGCAATTCATAATGGTCACCTCCATGGTGTGGGTCTTCCCAGAGGAGGTTTGCCCGTAGGCAAAGATGGTCCCGTTGTAGCCTCCAAGGACATCTGAAAACAAAAATAAACTTCCCTCAGTCACTATTATTCTGAAGATTGAAGGGCACAACGGTGAAAGCTGGGTATTGAACCCACAACTTCTCAGGCGACTGCATGCTAGCCCAGCTCCTTAACCCTCTCACTGACCTTTGACGATCTGTTTGGCGCAGGCATCGTACACCTGTTCCTGGGCAGTGTTAGGGGGCAGGACCCGGTCAAAGACGTACGGTTTTCCCTTAGAGAGAGAGAGAGAGAGAGAGAGAGAGAGAAAGAGAGAGAGAGAGAGAAAGGTTGACAGTTGCTATATCAAATATGATCCATGCTTTACAGTAGGCCTACATCACTGTAGCCGGCCTAGAACTGGGTTAAACAGCAGAGGTCTAGAACATCTTGAAAGCAAAACACTAAGCCTTCCATTTCTATTTCCATAAAGCCGTATCCTAATTTAAAGGGAGCCTATAACATCCCAACCACAAGCTTGAACATCTGGGGATGGCACCACGAGAGGGGCGTAACGATCCACACATGGACTCCTCTGTCAGAAAGACAGATCCACTAATTAGGGTTTTCTTGAGTAATTTCCCACACATGGCTCATATACATGGCTGACGTGACACATTTTAGAAGAAAGGAAACCGATATTGATTCCCCAGTCTCCACCTGAACTGCAAGTTGCAATCATGCTTTTAATTCATTGATAAATGAATCAGTGGACAGACACACACACACACACACACACACACACACACACACACACGCCATAGATCTGGATGCAGAATGGATAATGGCATGCTTGCATTCATCTTGGCATCATAACCAATTACTGTAACAGCTTTAGCTAAAGTGACAATACCTCACCGATCTTAATACACCTTAAATCAAGGGTGAAATATCAAGCACAGCCACTCTGCCAAACATTACTCTGGAAAGACGCTGATCTCAGTATGCTTCAATGCTGACGCAGGAGCAATATGAAGTCTGCAGGGGGGAAAAAATCCCACTGAGAACATTTCAACTATTAACATAAACACACACACGCACACACACACCTACACACCTACACACACACACACACACACACACACACACACACACACACACACACAGGATACACATACACAGCCGAGCCAGACAGCCAAGCCGCTCAAAACAACGACCAAGCCTACTTTTCAGAATAAACGTCAGTCAGTGACATTATAAAAAACTGGATCAGACCTTTCAGAGCACTTCATCACATGTGCAGTACTTCCACAACAAATGGCAGAAATTCAGAGACGCTCTGAAATACTGAACTGGGCCTGTAGACTGTTCTCTGGCTTACGAGACTGCTGACACTCTCCAGGCAATGTAAAGACAATACTGAACCATCGCTCCAAAAGTGAAGTCATCCATCATCAAGAAATGCCATTGTCCTCCAGTAGCCTATCACAGACAGGCCTGTAAGGCCCACCTTGGAAAACAGTCAGTAAAGGCACCTTTTGAAAACATTAAACAGCAAACTGGTTGCTGCATTCTGGAAAATACAACTCAATACATTCAAGACACAAGGAGTCTCAACGCCATTAGTTGAAGGAACAAATAATTTATGAGGATGCAATCTGGCAGAGATGGGTGTAAGCTTCCTTCCTTATAGCTCTTAACTAAAATGAAGAGGCAATAATCATATGATAGAAGAGATGAACTCAAGTTATATTTTCCGGCCTCCTGACATGACTGCATTGAAAGCCCGTTCTTCGTCAACGTTAACACACACGAAATAAATTGCTGGGCCATATCAATCAATGATTGCTTCCGGTAATAACAGATATGGCTCAAATAGCAAAGAGTAGGCTATCACACAAATTATTGGGCAGACTGTCACAATGTAGGCACCCTAATACTGCATGACGACATGTACTCGGCAAGGTTGTGTGAAGCATTAAATCAAACAGGCCAATTTTCCATCGGTAACACAAAGACGATGACAGGTTCGAGGACAAATCCAGAATAAGCAATAATTTCCAGGTAGCGCAATTTTCAAAACGCACCTAACACATAGTCATTAACCTATAATAGTTTATTTACAGCAATGTATCGGTCTATCTGCTGACCAAACCATGTGTTTGCCAAATGACTTGCTGCGTTCACACATTTTCGCTATGCGTAACGCCTGGGAAAAAGAACGCAGCCGTCCGACGCCCTGCTTGGTGGTTTGGTCATCGGCTCATGTGCATCTCTCAATCGCCCAGAATAATAGTCTTGTCAAAATAATAAAATATATCGGAACTTACTGTTATAACCACCGTGTCGTCCTCCTTGAATTTGGGTATGTATTTATCTCCCCTTGTGATTTCGGATTCATTTAATGGCCTGAAACGGCACATTACTTTAACACCGCACTCGGCAGCATCCGCCATCTCAGTCTATCCTGCGGACAGATATCCGAATAAACTTTACAGAAAATTCAACGATGCATGAATGTTGGTGTGTCTTCTTAATGCCCGTTATCCTCGCATCAGTACACGCCGTCCATTTGCGCTATCCAACAAATAGATCAACTCAATTGCGACTATCCATTCCTATCAATTACAAATCGATCCCATGACATTCGATCATTTAAAGATGACTGAAAATAACACCCAAAAATGTAACAACCATCCAATGGAACAACTGAGGTAAAGCTATTTCGTCTCTTTAGTCGACCAAACAGCGGCGGCTGTTCCAGAGTTTCACCGCAAAGTATTGCTGGCGTTGCTGTCCTGCATCAGCACCACTTCCCCCTCCCATCACCGAGAACCCACAGACAGTCTGCAGGGGACTGACACTTCCTAAATATGAGCTAAGCATTTCGGGAAATGTAGTCTTGGCTTGTTATTATTATCATAGTACGAAATAAAGAAGCCTTGGTGTAAAGCCCACTTTTTGTGCTGCTGCGTTGGCTATGCGCTGGCTATGTGGTGTGGCATTGCAGGGGCGTGGGCTACTGAAGAAATTTGGCAAATTCGGAAATTTGTCATCTATAGCCATTGCTAAGCCTAAGGGCTAATTAAAACGACATCCCAATGCACAATGGGCACACCTCTCTTGGTGTGTTTTATATGGTATCTCAGGTGTAGGCCTACAGATATTGGAATGAGCAGCAGATGCATATTTTACAAGTTGTCTGAAGGCTACACTGCAAAAACTGCTCATCTAATAAAACCGAATCAAGTGTTATTAATATGTCAAGATAAAAATCTAATTGGAATTGTTTTAGTAGGAGATAAAGAGCTTTCTCATAAAATCATTTGACTTATTTTTAGATGTCTCATCATGACACAAGCAAATTTGTTTGCCAGTGTGTTAGCACACTTGTCTGCCTACTTTGACAAATTTGTCTTGATAAGAATCCTTAAAATAAGTCAAAGTCTTCTTAAATTAGGCTAAGTCAAAGTGATCTTTCGAGAGATCACTAAGTCTGTTATACTAAAAACAATACCAAACAGATTGTTTTATCTTAATTAATAACACTTACCTATTATTTTTTGCACTGTAAGAGGCCTATCAGCATGCAAATCCTACACAAAAATAAACGCTTGATTTTTGCCACCATTTTTTTTAAATGAAGTGAAATCCCAGAGGTTAGTTTAAATCATTCTCCATCCCAGCAGTGTTACGGCAAATACTGACTTCCTTCCATGGCCCGGTAATGGCCTGGTAGTGGCCCAGTAGTGGCCCAGTAATGGCCCAGTAGTGGCCCGGTAGTGGCCTGGTAGTGGCCTGGTAGTGGCCCAGTAGATGGAATCAGTTGGCTGACTATGATGGTCCAAACTGAAGGACACGGGGCCTCAACAGAGACTTTTCATTGGCTAAAAATACATAAGTTGCGGTATTTCAGAGTGTCCCCCGGGCTTGAGATTATGCACTTAAGCACATGCATCTCTGTCCTGGTAGTGTGTCCTGATCTGATGCAGTGATCTGCTAAATGGGCGCTGGTAGCGGGCAGTATCAGTGGACCGTGGGACTGCTTACAGAAAAGGACAGAGCAGAGATGCCACTATGTGTCGTAATATGTTGGAAAAGTGCACCCCCTTGTGGCGCTTGGTTACAGCTCAGGCCCACTGCAGAGAGATGGTTCAGTTCTGTAGGCCTAACCAAAGATAATTAAGGGCGGAGCAAGATACTTCATGAGAAGCCACTTCCTGGAACCCGAATCGCAAGAGGGGGGGTCAAAATCCCCCTTTATGCAGAGCAGAGGCAGCAACTGTTCCATTGAAGTCTATGGACATAGATCAGAATTTCAACTATATGCTAAAATCTCCATTCTCTAGAGTTAGGAATGTGAATTTTGGGCAAGGTTTCATGACCCTCAACCCCTTCTGACCACTTCAGGTACCTTTTTAGCATTTTTGAGCATTCCCGTCTGGAGAAAATCGACTTTATATCAGGTGTGCCCCTCTTGTTTATTCTGCTTATTGGCCGGTTGCTACGTACGCTCTACCTTGACAACATATAGCCAGCCAGCTGAACCAAATCCTGATTTGTGCTAACGACGATCAGATGGCGCTGGGGTAACTTAATGAGAGCAGCGACATATTTCCATTATTCCATTGATGTTTTTATTCAATTCCTTGAAATGTATGCTTTGTGTGTGTTACTTCCATATTAGAACTAATAAATGTAGAGGGCTTGAAAGAGCAGCAAGATTATTTTGGAACATCATCAAGCATTGATAATCGAGTGCTTGATTTTGTACACCTGTGGAAAGGGACCTGATGAAACCCATGAATACGTCTGACACGCAATGACGCGCCTCTTTATGCAGAGGAAGTGATCCCCGTTTTGCGCCCATAGACATGAACTACGACGACGTATCTTGCTACGCCTTAAGGATCTTTGGCCTAACTAAAATAGAACTAAAAACCATGCCTATATGGCACCCATGATGGCACCCCTAAATGGTTCTTTAAACCATTTTGAAGGGTCCATCAAAGGAACCCGTAAGATTTTTTGAAAGTCTGCATGGTATAGCACCCCAAGAACCTTTTTTTTAAGAGTGTGGCAGTTTTCCTTAATCATTGTAGCCTGTGGCTAATTGGATCCTGGCCAGGTTTTCCAGACGACCCTTGAGTCTATTCATTAAATGCCAATTTTAGGGTACTTGGTGAGTCACACAGATAGCGACGCTGTGCATATTCTATGAAAATATGTTTGACCTACTTATCCTCAATATTCATGTACGTTATTCTTCCTTGCACAGATAGCAAAACCAACGCTGATACTTCAAAATTAAAATGAATCAAACTTTAGTGTAACGCCCTACAAAATGTCGCCTTTAAAACTCGAGACTTTTGACTTTGTTTTGTTTGTTTGTTTGTTTTTTTGTTTGTTCCCAAGTTACCATTAGCTCAATGTTGTTGTCTGTGCCACCGGAAATGTCGAACGCACATGTTTGTTTAGCCTATGTTTATGCAGTTGAAAGGGTCTATGAATGCTCTCTGCTCAGGATGAAGAGAGCGGAGTGCAGATCAGGCAGTGATGGTTGATTGGATGGTGTGTCATACAGATGAAGTGTCCAATGATAGTAGATCTCCCTCTGACTGACACACCAAAACAACATATAGGCTAAAGTAGATGATTATGGATTAAGAAAAGAGTGCAGAACATAGGCCTACTCTTTATGTAGGCTATGGTATGACTAAAGTGACTGGACTTGATTTATTATTAAAATAATCAGTGACTGAGCATTGGTCAGTAGATTTGGTTATTAACGTAGATGTTATGGCTGATCAAAAATCTTTGTCCAATCTAAATTCCTTCAGAGTGAAGTTATTTGTACTTGAGCAGTCAACCTGAACTTCTTTTGGCAACTAGTTTGTCCTGAGACAGGAAAGTTGATCCCTTCATCAACCAGCTGCCATATATGGTCGCACTTCCTACTGTCACGTCAGACGCTTGCGCACTTGGCCCCGCGCTCCTAGAAACCGCATTGTATCCATGATGGCTGCTGCCTTGAGACGGAGTCTTGTAACATTGGTCAAGGTGAGTTCCGATGGAGAGCCAGTTTCTAAAAATATCAAAATTTCTGACAAAGTACCGGCAGTGTGAAGAGATACTTGTAGATGTCTTCTCTGGTTAGCGTTCCAGCGTTCGTTTTAGTTACTGTAAAGCACCTCAACCTCTGTGATGTTTCTGGTTGCTAGTTAACGTTAGCTGCGGGTGAGGGCTGCCAAATACTTCAACTGACAGGCCACGAATCTGCCACAGTTGTGTGGAATTGTGTCATCTAAAATAAATTATAATATGGTCTTATTCTTAATGGCAGGGCCTACAAAACATGGTCTGTGGCATCTCACCGGATGTCCTCTACAAAATCGTTGTTAATGAGGCTAACCTGCTAGCTAACTTGTCCTGCTCCGCTATGCCAGTGAGGTTTGGCATTTCAACTCAGCAGCTAAATTCGCGTTAACCTCGGCGTGTTTGTCATTCAATCTGCCGTGGTGATGCAAAAGCATCTCTGCATTCCGGGGCTGACTCCGCTGCTGCCTGTCTTCGGTTCTGCGAACTTATGTCTTGCGTCTGCCAATTTACTGTCCATATCGAACAAGCTTATTCACTTTTCCCGTCAGTTGAGTTAGGTGATAGCGTTATCCCTGTCAAATTAATGTCAAATTAGTTTGAGTCTACAAACTCTTCTAGAGGTGATGGATAATTATCTCGTGTTGTGTTGAAGGGTGCGAGTGTGCCCCTGTGGCAGCCAGTGAGCGCGAGAGCCCTCAGCCTCACCGCCTGTCGCAATGTCCCGGAGGCGCCCCCAGCTCGTGCTGACAGCACCTTCAAGGTTACCATGGTACCTGGAGATGGCGTCGGACCCGAGCTCATGACTGCCGTCAAGGAGGTCTTCAAGGTGAACAAAAAAGTCTCTCTCTGTCACTCACATACATGTATTTATTTGTAAAGAATATATATTGCCCTCTTATGCTTTATATATTATCATTCTTTGCTTTTGTGTACGTGAATCACTATTATGAATGTATGAAATGGGCTATATAGATTAACTAGCCTTGCCTCATCCTAACTTTCAAAGTCATCCATACTTTAATTTTTCATTACCCCATTACCCTTAATCTAACTCTGAGTGTGTGTGTGTATGCTGTGTGTGTTCCGCAGGCTGGTGATGTTCCGGTAGAGTTTGAGGAGTTCCACCTGAGCGAGGTGCAGAACATGGCCAGTGAGGAAAAGCTGGACCAGGTGCTGACCTCCATGAAGACCAACAGGGTGGCCATGAAAGGTGAGCTGCCAACAGCCAGGCATAGGGAGCTCAGAGAACAACAGTCACTGTGTTTGCATGCACTTCAGTATCCCGGTGATGATTTTGAAGTATCCTGGTTTTGTGTCTGTATGTGAACATCATCACTTCCCGATTTCAGAACCACGGATAATTGAGAAATCTGCTTATGCTATAGTTGAAGTACTTCGAAATTAACTTTATTTTTGGTTCACATGAGTATCAGGATTCCTTGTGTACAGGATCCATCATCATGTACACAGGGATATCAATTACCAGGCTGCTCTGTGTTCAATGAATTTCATATGAATGCCATATTTTGAATATGATCAAAACCAGGAAGTCTCATATCCTGGATCCCATAACTGGGATTTAAGTCCTTGTAGAGGCAGTCAGTGAACAATAGCAATTGTTTTTGATTGTGTTGGAATCCTGAATAATATTGAGAGTTTGTGTCCACTTTTGTGTGTCCACAGGAAAGATTCACACTCCCATGGAGTTCAAAGGAGAGCTGGCGTCCTACGAGATGAGGCTAAGGTACTCTACCCATCTCATCATCATCATCACGCTTACTTTAAGAGTCTGTGTTTAGCTGTGTACCAAGGGCACCTGTAGTGACCTGTTTGTGTGTATGGTTATGGTTATTATTATGGGATTTTGTCCAAAGCGACATACAAATAAAAACATTAATTCAACAATTTAAAAGTTTGTCAGACTACATTAGGGAGAATCGCGATAATAAACATCATTGTCAATTCAACCAATCGCCTAATGAAAATAAACAGTGAAAATAAAGGAGAATAGCAAATAAACAATAATGCCCATTCAATAATATAAAACAGTAACAGTGGCATACTAGTAAGGCTACATTACGGAGAATAGCAAACATAAGCAACAATGTCAATTCAATCAACAAATAAACAATACTATAATATACAAACCATGATATGTGTGCAGGAGGAAGCTGGACCTGTTTGCCAACGTGGTCCACGTGAAGAGCCTGCCCGGCTACAGCACTCGCCACAACAACCTGGACCTGGTCATCATCCGCGAGCAGACCGAGGGAGAGTACAGCTCCCTGGAGCACGAGGTAAAATCCTACACACACACACACACACGCACACACACACATGGAGGTATGCAATAACACATATGTAACTGTATCATGTTTGACCGACCGTGCGGTTAAATTCGTCTTATCAATCAAAATAAGCAATTTAATGTTGCCGACCATTGGTACTGATTCAGGCTCCAGTAAAAGTCAGCACATGTTCAGCCACCCATCAGTTCAGCACCTGTATCAGACAAAACTGATAAATCTGATAAAATTATACTCAAACCTACTCTACCTAGCATCTCTTACCAGCGCGTCTCTTATGACCTGTACAGACTACACGACTTTAACGATTATCTTTTACGATTGACCATGTCAGACTAGGTGATCAGAGAACCACAAAATCTTGAAGCGTCTTGGCCGCAAGAGTGGCCACATTACAAGATCATCTATCGTAGTCTTCTCGTCCTGTGTCGTCACAGTGTCAACACGGGAGTCGTAGGAGATTCCCCAAAAATGCTAGACTTTTGGTCGTAACGTCGTAGAATGTCGCAGACAATAAATCGCGGGTCGTTGAACATGTCAGATTACAAGACGCTCCCCCCTTTGAACGTCATTCCCGACTTTGAATAGTCGGACCCGACAATGGAAATTTGTCGGCCACGACACAATCGTGGCAAAATCGGGCTGAAATCGTGTAGTCTGCACAGGCCATTAGACGTTTGGAGGGAGCTTTACTTATCATGCATACTGTGCAGCTGTCGTACAAGCCATCTACTGTAACACTTAAACACTTACACACGCACACACACACACACACACACACACACACACACACACACACACACAATCACACATATATACATGCGCACATACATGCATAAACATACACACATACACACACATGACATGTGATCCATTGGTGGTGTTCTGAGCTGTATAATGTTTACATATCCTTCTCTCCCATGACAGAGTGTGACCGGTGTGATCGAGTGTCTAAAGATCATCACTCGTGACAAGTCCCGCCGCATCGCCAAGTTTGCGTTTGACTACGCCACCAAGAACGGCCGCAACAGGGTCACCGCCGTGCACAAGGCCAACATCATGTGAGTACAACGTGTGCGTGTGTGTGCGCGTGTGTGTGCGCGTGTGTGTGCGCGTGTGTGTGCGTGTGTGTGTGCGCGCGTGTGTGTGTGTGTGTGTGTGTGTGTGTGTGTGTGGTGTGTGCGTGCTACTGCTCCACTGATCTGTTCTTGTTCCTGTACAGGAAACTGGGTGATGGCCTGTTCCTGCAGTGCTGTGCTGAGGTCGCTGAGCTGTACCCCAAAATCAAGTACGAGAACATCATCATCGACAACTGTTGCATGCAGGTAAGACCCTACCTACCGACCCTACCGTGCGTGCGTGTGATACAGAGCCCGGATTGTATTTGATTCCCCCTAATGTCTTGTTCCCCAGCTGGTGCAGAACCCATACCAGTTTGATGTCCTGGTGATGCCCAATCTCTATGGCAACATCATCGACAACCTGGCAGCTGGGCTAGTGGGCGGAGCCGGGGTGGTTCCCGGGGAGAGCTACAGCGCCGAGTACGCCGTGTTCGAGACGGTTAGTACCCAGCCTGCTCATCTCTGTCTCTTTATCTCTCTCTCTGGCTTTCACCCCCCACCCCCCCAGTCTCGCTTTCTCCTGAGTATGCTGTGTTTGAGACGATCAGTGGCCAGTCTGTTAATTTCGCTCTCTGGTTTTCTCTGTCTCTGTCTGTCTTCTTTTTTTCTTTCTTTCTCTCTCTCTTTCCTTCTCTTTGTCTTTCTTTCTTTCTATCTTTCTTGCTCTTCCTCTCTCTCTCTCTCTCGCTCTGTCTCTTTCTTTACTATTTAATGAGGTGGTCAGTGCCCACTATATCTGTTCTCTCATTCTTTTTCTTTGCTCTCTCGTTTTGTTTTCCGTTCCCATGTAGCTTCTGTTTGTTCTGTCGAATATAACTGTCTGGAAATAATTTGTGGTGAACTGTCAGAAGTCCCAAGACATTTTCAGTGACAGTGACGTTTTGTTTCGGATTGTTTCCAAACATGTTGGCTATCTAGTAATAATGACCATCATGGCAGACGTGTTGACATGCTGCGTTACCATAGTGGGAAACCAAGTGCCTGCGTTACCATAATGGGACATGTCATGGCTATTAGTTAGAGTGCAAGCTGTGATATGCTGTAAATAACAGAATGGCTCTGTCAATTGGTTGGTTGAATGAATGAATGAATGAATTCTGAAGTACACCTCTTGGAGTTGTAAATTGATTAGTATGTTGAATGGATGAATGAATTCTGTAGTATACCTCTGGGAACTGTGTATTGATTAGTATGTTGAATGAATGAATGGATGAATGGATGAGTGAGTGAATGAATGACTGTTAATGATATGTTGGGCTCAGAGTGAGGATCTCTGTGGTTTGCCACCCTCAGGGAGCGCGGCACCCGTTTGCCCAGGCCGTGGGCAGGAACATCGCCAACCCCACCGCCATGCTGCTGAGTGCTGCCAACATGCTGCGCCACCTCAAGTCAGTCTCCTCCTCACAGCACCACCCCACTCACTCTTATTACACACACACACACACACACACACACGCTGAGTGCTGCCAACATGCTGCGCCACCTCAAGTCAGTCCCCTCCTCACTCTACCACCCCACTCACCCTTATTACATACATACACACACACACACACACACACACACACACACACACACACACACACTGAGTGCTGCCAACATGCTGCGCCACCTCAAGTCAGTCTCCTTCTCACTCCACCACCCCACTCACACTTATTACATACATACACACACACACACACACAAAAACTACATTAAATAGAAAGTAGCACATTGTTTATGACCCATAGAATACACTCAACTTTATTTGAAAACTATTTGAAACATTATTTTTTCAGTGATGATGTGTTATACTGTAAGTTGCTTTGGACAAAAGAGTCTGCCAGGTACCATACACATAAACATATAGACACATACAGTATAGCGTATTGATTAGAATGTTATGTGCAGGAATCACACTTGTTTTCTACAGCTATACCTTTACTTTTGACATGGCTGTTACATGGTGATAGTTACTGGCCATAGTTATTATTATTATTATTATTATTATTACTATTATTATTATTATGCTTAATGTAGGCGTTTCAACTTTATTTGAAACTATTATTTTTAACTAACGTAATGTTCATACACTGTAAGTTTGGACAAAAGCGCCAAATAACATAAACATAACTGCCGGCCTGTACTACGAAGGGAGCTCAACCTACCCAGATGTAACCCAGGGTTACTTTGCTAAACCGGGGTTGACAAAACCTGGTTATCTTCATTGGTGTTAATCGGTACTACGACGCTGAGTAAGAAGTTGATTTGTTGAACTGGAGTTAACCTCATCGGAGTTGGTGCGCGTTCACATAAAATGGGCGGGTTGCAGCGCAAATCACCACTTTTAATGATGACACGATCACGTTATTTTATGGATAAGGAATGCGCAATGATTATAAAAAGTTGCGAGGAATTAAAACCCACTTTACGATACATCAAATACGTCGGCAGCAAGCAAAGCAAGACAAGGCTGTTGGCAACGTAGGCTATTGCAGATCGGATATATGAAAGTAAAGTTTTATTTCATGTTCCTTAAATAGCCTATTTGTTACGGAGGATTAATAGCTTACGGAATGTCTGAAATGTGTTGAAATAAATACATTTTGAGTTCATAAGAGTCCTACAGATGCAACACAATGCATGCCATGTATATTAATAAATATTAATAGAGGATAATTGAATGTTTAGCCCCATTGACTGATTTAGTGTATGCCTATCCTGTGAACATTTTAGATGCAACGGCAGTGCCGCTGGCAGCAGGTGAAAATGGAACTCAAAAACATTCCGAAGGTTTATAGGCCTATAGTTATAGCTTGCATTAATATTTCATAATTATGAAAATATGTTATATTGCCAATGCTTATAGCCTCCACTTTGCCTCGATCAGCTGACAAATGCAACGAATTCCCTCGGCTGAGAATGTATAGGCTATCTTTCATAGAGAATATTATATGGAGAAAGATTCTGGGGGTCTTTAAAAACCCTCGCCTTGCGAAGAGAGGCGTTTACAATTTGCGCTCCAATTATGTATCTTCCAGGTAGCCTACGTCGACATTGTGGGGTGTGGTTAACCGCAAACCTCGGGTTAACCAAGATCATAACCTGCTCGGAGCAGGTTTGAGATGCAGCGTAAATTGCCATGGCAGCATACCTCGGTTAAAACCTATCCACCTTTCGTAGTATGGGTTAACCGGGAAGTTACGCCACACGTGATCAACTTACTCTCGAAGTTACCCAGCTAAGCCAGTAACCCCGCTTCGTAGTACAGGCCCCAGGTGCTGAAAGTGACCAGCCATTGTATTAGATGCTGTGCATGTTGTTATGGTTCGGTACAGATGTGAGCATGTTAATGGGTAGGGTGTGTATCTAGCGCCCCCCACTGTCTAACCCCTTTGCTGCGACTTCTCTTCCAGTCTGGAGTATCACGCCAACATGGTCTCCGAGGCTGTTAAAAGGGTCATCAAGCAGGGCAAGGTGAGACTGGGATTCTGTTTTACATCCTTTTAACTTACACACTTACAAACAGTAGAATGAACATAACTAGTCATACTGATGCCATGTTGGATAACACATTTGAAACTTGGAATGGGAAGTAAGCTTACCAATTGGGGAACCGAAAACACATTGATGTTTGATATTGACCACTCCAAAGCCATTAATCAACAACGTACACAAGATGCGTTTGTGCGCTTACTCGTGTCCAGATTAACGAGCTTCATTAATCTGGACACCAGCCAATCAGGATGTGCTTGGAACATCATCGTCATGCTCATTCTACTCCTTGTAGTTCTGCAGTTTTACATAACGACTGTCAAAATCACGCACAGCGAACTTACATTCAGTCAAAAGTGAAGCCACAGAAATTACCTTAAAAAATGGTTTCAACCAAATATACTTTAACTGAATACACACTGTCGCTCAAAGGTTTGAGGTCACTTAGAAATGTTCCATTTCAGTCCATTATATACAGTATACCAGCTGAGATCAATTGCAATGTTTTTTTTAATTAGGGCAGCAGTTTTCAGATTACATTATGTGCTTACATAATTGCAAAACGGTTTGCCAATGTTCTCTCAGTTAGCCTTTTAAAATGATATCAGATTAATAAACAGAATGTGCCTTTGGAACATTGAATGAATGGTTGCTAGACATGGGCAATGTAGATATTGCATTAAAGATCAGCAATTTCTTTCTACAACAATCATTTGCAACATTAATGATGAAACCAAGGACACATCTATTAAGTGACTCCAAACTTTTGAACGGTACTGCACTTTAAGAATATTGATCATCTTTAAATATAAACATAGACGTTTTCTGTTTTTCTACCCTTGCTCTGGTTCAGAAAAGCACCAGCTGCTCTGAATGAAAGGATTAATCTAAATTAATCTAAGGCTAAATAAATGAATATAAATATGAATGCACTGCACAGACTGAGTGTATGACGCCGTTGAGTATGCTAACGAAAAAGACCCCCCCCCCCCCCCCCCCCAACGTATGCATGTGTGTGTTGATGGTGATGACAGCAGTGTATGGTATTGCCATGCCAGAAGGACACTAACATGTCTGCAGATCTAACACCACTACCGGCCTCCTGCACCCACATCACATCACATCACCTCGTCGGCATGGCTACGTCTCTGTCTCCATAGAGATGGAGTGTTTGTGTTGTGTCTGGGTTCTGAGTATCAGGCTGTGATGCTGAGTCACGTTAGGGAAGTTGCATGTGTCAGACCGACATCATAACTTCACTCATACACACACAAACACTTTCACCCACACATCCCCCTCCGAGAGCTGTGTGTGTGTGTGAGTGCGTGTGTGTGTGTCACTGTGGCGTCTCAGGGAACAGGAAAAGGGTGTGTTGCCTGTTGGAGGAAGCTGATGTTGAGTTTTGCACATGACTGGCAGAGAATCAAAAAGTCAGTTTCTTAGCAGCAGTGTCCCTCAAGATCCTCCTTCCAACGTTTTTTAAACATCGTCCCTTTATTGTTGTCGTGTGTGTGTGTGTGTGTGTGTGCGTGTGTGTGTGCGTGCCTCAGGTGAAGACGCGAGACTTGGGCGGCTACGCCACTACCAGTGATTTTGTGCGCGCCGTCGCGGCCAACCTCCGCCACCGGCCCGTTTAACGAAGAACCTCAGGCGCCCACTGAGCCAACCGACCCCACCCCACCCCACCCCATGTCCCCACCACCCCACCCACCTCGTCTCCTCTCGTCTCCTGCCCCCCTGCCTGCCCTCCCCTGCCCTCCCCACACCCCGGACCACCTGCCACATGCCGTGGATCTGCCCCTGGGATGCCCCGACTAGGCGTACTTCAACTAAACAGTTTACTGGGGCGTTAAGGACAAGAGTTCCATGCCACCCTCCACTCCATTTTGTGTTTCTAGTCTCTCAGATGAGAGAAAGGTTCCTTAGGTTCGGCTCCCTCGTAGAAGAACCATTCACTGACCTCAAGTACCCCAGTTTAAGTAAAAGATGTAAGGGTTCCCTTTTAGAACCTGTTCTGCTATGATTACACGCCCAGGAGAACCTTTAAACGGTTTTAGATAACGGTTTTCTATTTAAAGACTTGATTGTTCCACAGTCTCTGGATCAGGCGATCTGATCGGTGCTGTGATAAGCCCGCTCACTGCTCAGATTCTTTCCACTTCCTCCTCTGTTGTCTGTCTGTCTTTCTCTCTCTCTCTCTCTCCCTTTGCTTATCTCTTCTCTACTTCTGTCCCTTCTCTCTGAGTCTTCTGTCTCACACGTGTGTGTGTGTGTGTGTCTCTCTCTCTCTCCTTTCCCCTTTGTCCTGTGTGTACCTTCTTATACTGCTTGTCTGTCTGTCTGTCTTGTCTCTTTGCATCTCTTCTGCCAGATCACCCTTGTCTGCTTGACTCCCTGTACCTGCTGCATTGTTATATACTCTGCTGGGATTTTCTGACAACCGGATAGATTTCTGCTGTGTGTGCGTGTGTGCGTGTGTGCGTGTGTGCGTGTGTGCGTGTGCGTGTGTGTGTGCGTGTGTGTGTGCGTGTGTGTGTGCGTGTGTGTGTGTGTGTGTGTGTGTGTGTGTGTGTGTGTGTGTGTGTGTGTGTGTGTGTGTGCGCGCTATAGTCTGTCAGAGGGAACGGAAGAGCTAAGCCAGTGCCCTGATCACAGATTCCACTGCCACTGTAAAAGATCCTATCTGCAGTCGGTCTTTTCCTGAACCAGACTGTCAGCCGTGACGTACAGCAGCCCTCCCAGTGTTCTGTTTGCAGAGCTGGAGTGTGTGTGTATGTGCGCGTGCGTGCATGCATTTAGATTACTGGCCTTCAAGCTTTGCTTCTAGTTTTGTCTTCTATTTGCTTTTGTCTTCTTTCTCTCACTATTTTGGTGAACTGTAATGATCCATACAACCCCTCCTCTCCCCGAAATTCCTTTACTACCTCAACTCAGGGTTAGACTCTCCCAGCAATTTCTTTATGAAATCTCTCTTCCTCTCTCTGTCTCTGTCTGTCAATCTCTCTCTCTCCCTCTCTCTCTCTCTTTCTTTCTTTCTCTCTGTCTCTCGCTCTCTTTGTCTCTCTCTCTCATTCCTACCTCTGGTCAGTTCTGACTCCTGAGCCAGTGAGGGGTATCCGTTACGCAGGGCTTTCGTACCTGATCGTCCACTCACCAGCTATCACTGGTCCAATCACTGGGCACCCCGCCAATGACCAGTAGCCTACCAAATGACGCAGTATTAGCTGTTGCCATAGAAACTCCTATAGAACATTCTTAACTAGTCAGTGACTGCTTCTGATTGGACGGCAGCTGGTCCAATGAAATGCTCTGTTAATACAGTGGAACAGTCGTCATCGGTTGATGGTGTTTCGCGCTGTGTCGTAATGCTAAGGGATATTTTTTATCTGTAACATTGCTGCTAGCCGATGCTTTAGCATTTGCGCTTTAAAAAAAAAAAAAAGCTTTTGTCTTAAATTGATATGTATCATTTTTTTGTTATGACGGTTTCCTATGTGGGGTCATTTCTAGTGTAGAGGTCCACTGGTTTCTTATTGGTTGGGAGAAAACACTGTGCGGAGACGATAGCAATCATGAGTCAGTCTCATCAGTGAGTGTCATCATCTCGGGGCCACAGCGTAGGTTGATCATGCTGTTGCCTGTGTCATATCATGCTGTTGAACAGTCAAATAAACAATCAATTAACTCTGAAGCTTGTCTGTGTGTGTATGTGTGTGTTTGTTTGTGTGTGTGTGATCTGATAGCGGTGTGTGTGCTACTGACTTCTAATAAAACGGTGTGTGTGTGTGTGTGTGTGTGTGTAGGGCAGATAGGCAGGCCCTCTGACTGGGTTCTGGGAACCTGATCTCAGTGTGAATGTTTAAAGGTGCATCAGTGCAGAGTTAAGCCAAATATACTGTATTTTAAAATACAGGTAACTTTTTATAGGTATTCATCATCATATTGAACCTTACATGCAGTAGTTGAGAAGTTTGTGTGTGTTTGTATGTGTGTGTGTGTGTGGTGTGTATGTGTGTGTGTTTGCACAGGTGAAGGGTTATCAGGACTGCATGTGTGGGTGTATGAATAGGGGGCTGACTGTCAGTGTGTGCAAATACCTTTTGTGTTTTACACAATGTGTGACTTTGAGATAGCTGTCTAGTATGTAGATTGAGTGTGTATTGTGTAGGTGTGTGTGCATGTACTGTACGTATACGTATACTGTACACTGATGTCAGGTGTGTAATGAGATGTTTTCCCTGGGACAGGTGCGCACAGGTGACCTCGGAGGTTACGCCAGCAGCGATGAGTTCACCCGCGCGGTCATCACCAACCTTCATGCCTGATCCTCTACCGGACCTGCAACAGCAGACACACACCCTGGAACACGCACACACACACATTCAGACCAAGCCTCTCTTTAGATGCCCCCCTTCACTAAAAAAGCACAAAGTTCAGCAACCGTAACCTCCTTACGTTTATATCCGCCAAGTTAACAGGGTTGGAACAACGTCATCCACATTCCATACAACTGTATTCTCTCTGCTGAATCTCATCGGACGAGGCACTAATTATTGAGACCGTAAAAAAAAAAGAAAAAAGAAAAGAAAAGAAAGACGTGGTATGTCTTCTGTGTATTTATTCTGCTATTTATATGCTTTTAGAGTTTATGCCACATGTATTCATTTGTGAAAAATAAAGGTACTTGTGTGAAACACCTGAGATTCTTCACTGAGTCAAAAAGGAGTCAAAGATTTGTACTTTTGTAAAATGTGTTGTGAAATGGCATTTAGCTGCTTAACATTCCTGTGCAGAGGTGTGGGAAGGGATCACCAACTAAATGTTATAATGATGAAGAAAGATTTAGAAAGAATTTGATAAATAGATTGAGAGAGAAGTGGCTAAAAAGTGCAAGTTTGTGTAAGTGTAGTATGCCAAGTTATAGTTGTATGTGTGTTTAGGATGTGGATAGCTTGAGGAAAGAACCTGTCAGTCAGGTGCATTGAAGAATTAAATGAAAGAAATCAACGTTATCATGTATTCATATCTGATCAGCTGTTGGAGGATACTGTATCGTTAAGATGGCACTGTAAGGAAGCAACACTCAATGGCAAAGCTCCAAATAGAGGAAGTGGTGGAACTACAGTGGGCAGATACCACTGACACACTTTGTGTGGTTTTTTCATGCTTCACTTTTTAGGAAATAGAAAGTGTCAATCCATAATATGTAAATGATTGTTCGACTGAATTTTGGATTACCTCACGTTTCACTTTGTATGGTTTTCATAATTCACTTTTTTAAAATTACTTTTGTTGGGCTGACATAGATTACCTCACATTTAACTTTGTGTGACCCCGAAAGTTCTACGACCAAATAAAGAATTGTTTTCTGCACTGGTGGGCATTAGACAGAGAACAAAGCATGTAGTGCCTTCTTGAAAAATCTGAACACCTATAACTGGCAAGATTATTTCTCAGCAATGCCAAGTCCACCAATCAGTGTCCAGTTCTCCAATTAATGTGCCAGTCTAACTAGGGCAGTCTCTCATGCAAGACAATCTTCTTGGTTTCTAGGTTTCCAGATCAGTCACCTTTTGCCTGAGAAGTTACGTAGACCCCTGATATGTCCTACTTACCAAATCA
Source organism: Sardina pilchardus (assembly GCF_963854185.1). Lineage (NCBI taxonomy): Eukaryota > Metazoa > Chordata > Actinopteri > Clupeiformes > Clupeidae > Sardina > Sardina pilchardus. The sequence goes on along the minus strand of NC_085016.1, from coordinate 22,593,405 downwards.
CCAGGAAAGAGTTTGACATTTAGGCCTAGAGTGGTTACATATTTTAATTGGTTTCATGATTTGCCTAAAAATGTAATAATGCCTCTGGTATACAACTTTGCGATGAAGAATGGGACCTTTTAAAGAGTGACATTACATCTGGAATGTTCTACTAGTGACACACTAGCATGAGATTTCACAGGACACTCAAGTCATTGTCAACATTGTTGAAGACACAATATAAGTGATGTTCAGTCGAGGATGCGCAGACTGACAAAAGGTTCAGCACATTTTAGATGTGTTAGTGTCAAAAGAATAGCCTAATAGTTGTCAAATAATGCTTACCCTTACCAAAAACTCCTATCAGATTCTGGAACCAATAGGATCCTATAGGATTGACAATTATAGGATTCCAATCAGATTTTGGAACCAAAACCGGTAGGATTCCAAAATGTGATTGAAATCCTATAGGATTTTTTGGATAAGGGCAGAACTAGTTGTCCATCCTGCTGTTCACGCTGTGGTCTGTGCATTAGTTTATCTGAATCTGAGTTGTAGGCTACTTTGTGTCGCAGCCTTCAACAAGTGACTAGCCACAGGATGGCGCTCTGTATGTGAAGGGTGTGACGCCTGTGCGCTGACTCCCTTTTGTTGATCCAGTTTTCCTCGTGCGCTTCCCGCTCCACCGCCAGATGTCGCGCGGCACCGTCCGGGGGGGCGGGGCCTGTCCCGGGAACTCGCTGCTTCCCATTCCAAGCGCAGAGACACAACATGGCGGAATAGGAGAGGCGGCCCCTGCGCCCGGATACAGCGAGTAGAAGCTCAGGAGACTCGCTAAATGTGCCCCGCTGGAAGCGAGAATTTCGTCTGTCTGTCAGAGAGAGCCCGGAAAACTTTGAGGAATTTGGGGCTTCTCTTTGACATGTAATTTGGGGGGCCAAGAAAGCCAGCGATCTATCACCCCCTCTCCAAATTGGCCGTCTGCACGGGATCATTCCAGTTACCCAGGCCCCCCACCCCGCACACACTCTCGGTTCTTGGGGTGTGTAGAGAGGGGTAGGGGAACAGAACGTGGAGAAAGAGGAAAAATAATTGCACTTTTCTGAAATATAACGCCACGCGTTTTGGGAGAGGAGTCGTGGTGAGTGACTTTTTGGATTTGCTTGTTCTAATCATGAAAAAGTCTGCGTCTGGGTCGGTTTCAGATTTTGTTGTAACATTACACTCCGGATAATACAAATAATACCAGCCAGGTTTTGTGACGCTTTAGCCCGTTAGCCAAAAGGACTCAAGTGAGAACCTTTGATCTGCAAAGAAGCTGAAGTCGGAGTAAAGGGCGAAGAGGATTTTATGTAACGCTCTCTCTTGGTTATGTTGGGAGCGCATTCAATTACGTTTCGAGCGACATGAACATTCAACAGAACTAGCTGGGAGGCAGGGAGGGAAAATTAGTACGGGGGCTGGATAGGGGAGGGGGGGCGAGAGGAAGGGAGAGAGACCATACCTTTTATTGGAAGTCAGTCAGGCCGATGGTAAGCTAAACCGTGAGCGTGTTCTGTGAATGCTTTCACTGCAGTTCACAATACACAACGAAAACAATTGGCGTCCAGTGCGTTCGAGTCGCGTTGGGCTACCTGACTGAAAGTAACATATTGATCAGCGCTTTGTTGCTAGCTACATGATTCGAGAGGGTGGGGAGGGGGGTGATTGGGGGCTTTTGTGGGGCGATAGGCCAGGAATTAGGTCGTTCAGACACTCAGCCGTTCCCTATCAAATCAAAACAGTTGGATATTCAATTCCCATTGTTTCCGCAGTGAACATCGCGAGTCGTTGGTTTGCTCATTTCCTCACATAGTTCAATACTTTGCCTGTCTGATCCATAACGCAGTATTCTCTCCAAACACTGGAAATTTCCTGTTCGGCAGCAGTGAGCACACAGCTAGAACTAAACGTACTGACTTTTATAAATGTGTCTACATTACGAGCTAGCTGTGTCGAAGAGATTGTCTATCCTACATTGTGTCTGTTTCATAAGGCTGTGAGTGATCTGAGACCTCAGGCGGAATTGTACCTTCGATAGAATATCAGAATGCTTTCATGTGTGTAGCAAAATTCTCCTCATTTGTAACACTGTTTCTGAATTCGAGAACCAAGCTGGTTACATTTCTTTTGCGAACAAGTAACACGGGCAGTTCGATAACATTGGATGGCTTAAAAGCTTGAGGCATAGGCTTATAAGCTATGTTTTTGTCTAAACAAATAATGTAGGCTAAACTTAAACGAGGGGAAAATACTCTGAAGGTCCGACACAGCCTGCCACAGGTCCTACCAGACAAAAAGTACAGCTCCACATTATACAAAACTCAGGAAATGGAGCCATAGTTAGGCAGTCATTTGGGATATCACAGTAGGCCTACTGCTCTCTGTCTGTATGTTATGGACTGTAGTAATTAAATAAATGCTGTAAGTATTGCTGTAATAAATCGTAACTGATAAGACATCTGCCTTTTGCACAACAAACTTGTGAAAACTGCATAAAGTACGCCCACGTTGTATATACATTTTTATTTGATTTTTGAATGTGGAACAGACAGTTGTGTCATGGAGGACATTTGAAGTGATGTCTAGTAGGCTACTGCTGTGCGAGAGGAGTCTACTCTGAGGCCTTGTCACTGATATGCAAGCCTACCAGATGTGAGATCAGAGGGCCGTGTGAGAATCTTAAATTGGGTGTACTTGAAGCGATGGACTCGATTCAGCGTTGGGACTTTGATGTTTGAGTTTTTTTTTTTTTTAAATCGGGGCCAGAGTCTTGCAGTGGTGTAAAATTGAATCAGTGGACCCAGATTATCCTCTGAATAGGATAACATGCGTTAGGCAGATCAGTGTGAAGTGACTAATACTATATCCAGATCAGAGGCAGACCGCGCATCGCAGTCACAGGCTACTGGCCTCCTCCAAGTGCATGTAGCTGCTACGCCAGTGTCACTAAGGACATTTAAAGTGCCATTTGGGGCCACTGTGCCGGAGAAGTCTTGTGCTGATTTGTCAAACGGCAACATGAGTGACATGACATTTCCCTCGGGCTTTTACCGCA
>NC_085016.1:22582829-22585329 GCF_963854185.1 Sardina pilchardus | reverse complement strand
CACGCACAAACACACACACACACACACTCATGCACGTACACACACCATGGAGGCTGGGAAGGAGGCAGTATCATAGCGACAAACATACACAAACAGACATACACACACACACACACACACACACACACACACACACACACACAGGGGATGAGGCACAGGAACGGCAGTGACACAGAGACACAAGGGGGACGAGACCGACGACAGTGCCGGACTGACTGACCCAGAGACGCCTCGAGTGTGAGTCCGAGGGTGCGGCCGAGCCTGCGTGTGATTGGCCGGCCCGGCGGGCAGCTGCGGAGTCTGAAAGGGAAGTGGACAGGCTAGCGGGTAGCGGCAGCGGGAGCCCTAAGGAAGTGGGGAAGGATTGTGGGTTGAGTGTGTGTGTGTGTGTTGTTGCCGTGTTTTTCTCAGCTGCTGTATGTGTGTCGAGAATGTGTGTGTGTGGGTGTGTGTGTGTATGTATGCTGGAGGTGGGATGGTGGGTAATGGATGTGGCGTTTTTGAGTATAATCCCTGTTTGTGTGTGTGTGTGTGAGTGCGTCTTAAATGATCTCTGGCTCTCTGGTTTGTGTAATGGATGTGGCGTTTTTGAGTATAATCCCTGTTTGTGTGGCGGCTGCAAGGCCACCCCACCCCAGTCCACCCCCCCGGGGGGTAGTTGGGGGGGGCAACAGAGTGAGCGTGTGGATGAAGGGGGGCATTGAGAGTATTCCAGTCACACAGAGGGTCCCCTCAGGGCTGGGGGGGTGGGGTGGGGTGGGGGGGTTATTAATAAACCATGAATGGGGACAGACAGACACCCCTTATCTACAGAGAGCAAAAGCCCCCCGCTATACACACACACACACACACACACACACACACAGCCCCCCACCCCACACACGGCTACAAACATACACATACATAGCAAATCCCCTCATACACACATACACAGTAATGCCCTAGACACACCCTTGTAAGACACACACACACACACACACACACACACACACACATACACACACATACAGTGTACAACCCTCCTCCCCCAACACTTCTGGTGGTAGAAGTCAGATGATGGGGATATGAATGAGTTGAGAGAGGGACAGTGAGATGATGCTGTTTTTTGTAGTGTGTGTGTGTGTGTGATCTCTGAAGAGATAATAAAGTTGTACTGATTATTAGTTATTAGTGTGTGTGTGAGTGTGTGTGTGTGTGTGTGTGTGAGAGAGAGAGAGGTTGTGTAAGAGTGTAGTTGTAGTGAACTTGCACTGTGTGCAGTGTTTGCATTTTATGAGGAAAAGATGTGATTGTGTATACTGGAGCTGCCCTTTGTGTAGGAGAGACTGAGATGGGTTGGATGAGTAGCAGAAGGGGGAAGCATCTAGTTATGGTGTGTGTGTGCGTGTGTGTGCCTCATGTATCTGAGGCAGTGATGGGTAGTGTGTGGTGAAAGTCTTCAGACCCTCTGCAGCCGTGTGTGTGTGTGTGTGTGTGGTTGTCTAATTGGAGGGCCTGGTCGCTGCATACTGAGACACTCACTTGCTTCTGCACATGTAGTGTCGGTTCCATTGTTCCACAGTGTGTGGGCTGGGTCGTGGGGTAGTGCGTCTTCTGTGTTTTCCTTCATTTATCAGTAATAGTGTTGGCTGTTGCATAACCTGTTTATCAGTAACCGTGTGTGACACGTGTGTGTGTGTTTGTGTGTTTTGGTGTCTGTTGTGATGATCAGTTGCAGTATTTTGTGTGAGTGTGTATTTCCTGTATATCAATAACAGTGTTGTGTGTGTGTGTGTGTGTGTGTGTGTTGTTTATCAGTGACTGTCTTGTATGCCTGTTGACGCTGCGTTACTGTTGTGTGTGTGTGTGTGTGTGTGTATGTGTGTGTTTATGAGTAACACTTTTTAGCGTGTGTGTGTGTTTGTCTTTATTGGTAACTGTGTACAGACATGTGTTGTTTAATCAGTATGGTGTTTATGCATTCATATATGTGTTGCTGGTGTGTGTGTGTGTGTGTGTGTTGTTGGCGTGTTCCTCTCGGCTGCTGTATGTGTGTATAGAGTGAGTGTGTGTGTGTGTGTGTGTGTGTGTGTGTGTCTCTCTCCACTCTAGCAGTGTGTCAGTCCTGTGACTCCTCAGTGTCGTCAGCCTCAGGCGTTCGAGACGAGCGCCTTCCACACGCATGCTTCATTGCTGCTGCCGCACTCAACATCGGACACACACACACACACACACACACACACACACACACACACACACACACACACACACACACGCTTCATTGCTGCTGCCGCACTCAATATCGGACACACATACACATACACATACACGCACTCACATACACACGCACGCTTCATTGCTGCTACTGCACTCAATATGGACACACACAGACAGACAGACAGACAGACAGACACACACACACACACACACACACACACACACACAGACATACACACACACACATGCTTCATCACTGCTGCCGTGCTTACCATGGCTGCCACCGTCATGTCACCCCGTCTGA
>NC_085016.1:22565329-22577829 GCF_963854185.1 Sardina pilchardus | reverse complement strand
TGGGAGTGTGTTGGGACTCAACTGGGAAAAGAGTTTTGGGCTGTGAAATTACTTTGCAAAACTTTAATCTTATAAAGCAAGAGTAGAATTTTTGTCACAAGCGTCCATTATACGGAAATTATGTTGAATTCCACTCCGGAGTCCTGACTCCATCTCACTGAGAGGATCCTTGTGTCTCCCTCGGTCATAATTCGGAGATTAAAACAGCCCAGCAGGCAGCATTGCATAATAATAACACATAAAATCGTTTGCGATGGTTTGTGTGATTACTTCATAGAAAGCGAGAAAGGGGAAACTGTGGAGAGATCAGAGGGCCAGGCCAGGAGTCAGGCAGAGGTCAGCGGAGAGATTGAAAGGGAGAGGGATTGCTGGAGAGAGGTCGGCGGGAGATCAGGACAGATTGAAAGGGAGATAGAGGGCGAGAGGGAGATGAAGAGGAGGTTTGGCTAGCGGGGCACGTTGTGTCGTGTCGCCCTCTCTCTCTCTCTCTCTCTCTCTCTCTCTCTCTCTCTCTCTCTCTCTCTCTCTCTCTCTCTCTCTCTCTCTCTCTCTCTCTCCGCTGCGTTGCGTAAGCGGGGCGGGCTGGCGGGAGCGGGCGGATCGGGAGGTTCCAGGCGGTTGGTTTTTTTCGCCGGTGGCGCGAGGTTGAGCTCGGGCGCGGCCTGATGAGAGGCAGACGGTCGGGATTACCCAGGAGTCAAGGCCAAGGGATTAGGAGCGGGATTATGACAGCGAAGGCACAGAGTCCCTCAGCCACTCAGCCCTGAGAGCGCTGTCCGAATTACGCCAATTCAACAGGACCGGGCAGAGAGCAGGCCAGAGCAGAGCTAACATATAGAGCAGGGTAGAGCAATAGAGCAGGGCAGAGCAATAGAGCAGGGCAGAGCTAACAGAGCAGGGCAGAGCAATAGAGCAGGGCAGAGCAATAGAGCAGGGCAGAGCAATAGAGCAGGGCAGAGCTAACAGAGCAGGGCAGAGCAATAGAGCAGGGCAGAGCAATAGAGCAGGGCAGAGCAATAGAGCAGGCAGACCTAACATATAGAGCAGGCCAGAGCTAACATATAGAGCAGGGCGGTGAGAACTGCTGCGGGGACTTGAGCTTTACCTGGCGCTCTAGGCTGCCAGGGTTCAGGAACTGGGCCACCCTCACGCTTTTAACACGCTGAAGAAACCCTTACGTAGACCCTGAAGAAACACTCCCTTTTTCTCTGTCTCTCTCGCACTCTCTTTCTCTCTTTCTCTCTCTCTCTCTCTCTCTCTCTCTCTCTCTCTCTCCCCCTCTCCTGTTGTTTGAACACTTCCTCTCTCGGGTCTCTCGTCTCAGACACACTGACCTGCTCCGACCTGCCTGTCCATTCACACTCGAGCCCGCCCTTCAGCTCTCTCTCTCTCTCTCTCTCCCTCTCTCTACTCTCTCTACTCTCTCTCTCCTCCCCTCTCTACTCTCTCTCCTCTGTCTACTCTCTCTCTCTCTCCCTCCATCCATTATTTCATTCATCTATGTAAATAGCCCTTCATCCATCCAGTCCCCCTGCCCTCGTTAGACCTGTATTCATTGTCTTCTGTTGGTGTGTGTATGTGTGTTTGTATGTTTGCACATGCGTGTGCTTGTGTGTGTGTGCGTGTGTGCAACATACTTGTGTTCGTGTGAATGTTTGTGTGTGTAAGTGTCTTTTTATGTGTGCGTGTGTGTGTGTGTGTGTACACATGGGTGTGTGTGTGTGTGTGTGTGTGAACCCTGTGGCCTTGGCTGCACTGCTCCTGAGGTCGGCTGCGGTGTTTGACATCGAATTGAGCGCTCTTGGGCGGCCAGTAGGGCGTTAGGGCTCTGGGTGTTTCACACTGGGTCCTTTGTGTCCACACACACACACACACACACACACACACACACACACACACACACACACAAACACACATTACACCCTCTTCCTGTTTTGGTTGACTTGGTCGGTGTTCTGATTAGTGCTGACTAACCTGTGTTCTGAACTGACCCGGCGTCCTCTGTTCTTGTCTCCTGCAGGGACGTTGGGCACATGAGTGACCGATGCTAACTTCGTCCTCTCAGGTAACTACTCCTCTCCTGCCTACTGAATTGTGTGTGTGTGTGTGTGTGTGTGTGTGTGTGTGTGTGTGTGTGTGTGTGTGTGTGTGTGTGTGTGTGTGTGTGTGTGTGTGTGTGTGTGTGTGTGTGTGTGTGTGTGTGTGTGTGTGTGTGTGTGTGTGTGTGTGTGTGTGTGTGTGTGTGTGTGTGTGTGTGTGTGTGTGTGTGTGTGTGTGTGTGTGTGTGTGTGTGTGTGTGTGTGTGTGTGTGTGTGTGTGTGTGTGTGTGTGTGTGTGTGTGTGTTGTGACGTGTCATGTAAGATCAGATCAGAATCAGAGCGGTTTTTCACAGGGCAAGATTAGAGTTGGCCAGGTATTAGCCCCTTTAGGCCTATGACGCAACTCTTCCAGCACAACGGCACAGTATTAATATTTAGCACAAAACTACAGCTGGAGATTATACAGTATGTGTTAATAGCACACATGTTGCAGTGTCACTCTAAAATAGTAAATGGAACAAACAAAAGAACTCTATGCACATATGTCAGCACTATACACATATCTAACATACTATGCATACAGTAATGTATCATCCTGTGTATTAGCCACATTGTGTACAATCCACAAGACAGTGTTTTATGCAAGTTAAAGGAAACAAAATGAGATTAGTAGCCTACCATATTTATTAACTGCGCCCGTAGCTGAAGAAATGTAGCACAAAATAGTTGGGAAATGATGGTATATGTTAACATGTGGCAGCCGTGGCCTACTGGTTAGGTCCATGGCTGAAATGCCCTTTAGCAAGTTACCCAACTCCTCACTGCTCCCCGAGCGCCGCTGTTGGTCAGGCATCTCACTGCTCTGGGTTAGTGTGTGATTCACTTCACTGTGTATTCACTGTGTGTGTTCACTAATTCACAAATTGGGATAAATGCAGAGACTAAATTTCCTTCACGGGATCAAAAAAGTATAAATACTTACACTTATACTTACACTTATACTTATACATGTGACGTGTGATGTTAATATGTATGACCTTTGACCTTTGACCCCCAGGGCAGAATGGGTGTGTTCCCGCTGCTCCTGCTCTGCAGTGTGGCCCCCTGGGCCCTCAGCTCAGCACAGACCATCCCCCCTCCCACAGGTGAGTTACACACACACACACACACACACACACACACACACACACACACACACACACACACACACACACACACACAGAGCTCAGCACAGACCATCCCCCTCCTACAGGTGACACACACACACACACACACACACACACACACACACACACACACACACAGAGCTCAGCACAGACCATCCCCCCTCCCACAGGTGAGTTTCACACACACACACACACACACACACACACACACACACACACACACACACACACAGCTCAGCATAGACCATCCCTGCCCCCACAGATGACACACACACTCTACATTGCTAATTGATTGTAGCCTGTTGATTGCTCCTGTGTTTTCCCGCCGTATATCCGCAGGTCTGCTCCCCAACCTCACAGCCACAGAAGTCCTCTCAGAGGTCCTCACTCCTGCCCCCACACTGACCAATGGCACCCAGCCCACACCGCCCCCACCCCCGCCCGCCGACCCCCCACAACCCGTCGACCCCCCCGTCACCCCGGCCCCCACACAGCCTCCCCCCCCAACAGTGGCCACCTCTGCGGCCCCCACCCCCCCTCCCGTGGCCCCCCCAGACCCTCGTATGGTGGACCCCCCGGCCCCCGACCCCCCCACGGACCCCCCCGTGACCCAGCCGCAGCCTCCGGCGCCCCCCACCACCCCGGGCCCTGACGCAGAGCCGGACCAGAACCAGAACGTCACCACGGCCGAGCCGGTGGTTCCCGTCATGGAGACGACGGCCGAACCCGCGGACGAGACCTCGTCGGAGGCGGAAAAGGAGGTCACCACGGTGACGCTGGTCCCGCCTGCTATCACGCCTCCAGGTAGGTTACTATGACGATAACTACACACCATATTGAGTTTAGCAGTTCATGGTGAAGGGGTTCTAGTATGAAGAATGTGAAAGATCGTGTGTGTGTGTGTGTGTGTGTGTGTGTTACTGGAGGCAGCACTGATCACTTATGTGCCAACATCTCCTAACCTGAACTGAACAAGATGACTTGTTAGCTTTCTAATATTATCACTGCACAGACACAGACACAGACACAGACACAGACACAGACACAGACACAGACACAGACACAGACACAGACACAGACACAGACACAGACACAGACACAGACACAGACACAGACACAGAAGTACTGTACTAGCCCTTTGTGTGTGTTGTTTGCATAGGCATAGGTGTGACGTGTGTGTTTTTTGTTGTGTGTTTCAGGTGGCGGTGAAGGTAAGAGCTCACCCTCTCCTCACTCAAGCACCGGCGGCACTTCAGATGCTGACCTCATCATCCTGCTTCCTGCTCTCTACTTACACGCTTGCAGGCACACCCATGTGTCTGTGTTGTGATTGGCTGTCACAGGTCCACAGACACGCCCATGTTGGCAGTGATTGGCTGTGATTGGCTGTGATGGACAGGCCCACGGGCTGAATGGCATGCCGTGCTAGCTGAATGTGTGGGTTGTGAATGATGTGCGGTGACTCACGCTAATGTTAAATGCTTAAGTGGCCTCGTCATGCTCTTGCAGGTCAGGAAGTCAAGCTGAGAGATGAAGCATGATGTATGACATTCTCTGGAGGCTGGGTCACTTTAGACTACATGTGTCTGTTAACAGGAGCAGGGGCTTGTGCTGGCCTATGCTAGCCTATGCTTGTCTGTACTGGCCTATGCTGGTCTGTATTGGCCTATGCTGGTCTGTGCTGATCTGTGCTAGCCTATGCTGCTCTTTACTGGTCTATGCTGATCTGTGCTAGCCTATGCTGGTCTGTACTGGCCTATGTTAGCCTATGCTGATCTGTGCTAGCCTATTCAAGCCTATGCTGGTCTGTGCTGGTCTGAGGTGTCTAAGGGGGCTTTCACACCTGCCTCATTTGGTCAAATGTATTCAATGTAAATTGAGTGTCCAGCGTCCGTTCCGGCAGGCCAAGTATTCAAGTCGCCACCAGCCATGATCTTGCGTCAGCTTCTCTCTTTGTTTGGCTGAAAAGAGACAGGAAGGCGTTTTTAAGTAGCAATTTCGGATTACTCTCGCTCCGCCTCAGTCCTCTCTGGTTTCATTCTATTCGCTAGCAAACAGACAGTCTGGTCAACATGTCCAGCTGGAGGCGAGGCACGAAGGAATTTCTGTCTAAAACTAGCGATCTGACAAGCTAACAGGCAACAGACTGGCCTCGCAAAAACGCAGACAACAGCACGTCTGTCACTGCCCCAAGGGCTCCTTAGCTGAGGATTCACGCATTTGGTCATTTTGTGCGTCCCATTACCGACGCTAAAGTGAATAGCCTGGTTCTTCGCTCAGGGACGCACAGAGACGGGTCATTGGCTTTGCGTGACCACATGCCATCAGAATGAACTGGAGAATGTCAAAATGAGATTGAGGACGTTATAAGAACGTATTCATAGAAGCAGGCCTTATGAATGGTACAGCGCTACTACATGTTGTAGCTTGAGCTAATCCATGACTGAGTAGGCTTTTGAAGTCCTCCCTCTGGTAGGCAGTGACTGTTTGACTAACCTCAAAGCGTTGAGAGTTTTGATAGATTCAGTCTTAGGGTGAGGAAGTGGTCTATTCATTCATTCATTCATTCATTCATTCATTCATTCATAGATTCAGGCTCAGCTCAGGGCATGACTGGTCACTCCATTTAGTGTAAAAAAACAACCTTTTTTTTTCAGACGTGGGTAAAGACTAGTCCAAAACTAAAAAGCTGTTCTCAGTGTAAATCTCCGAGGTTGGTTGTAGTTCAGAGGGCTATACTACAGAACACGGTTACTTCAGGTAGCTTTAGGAGTGAACGCTGATGTCAAAACAATAAGTCACTTTCAAAACAGTTGTTGCTCAGTGCAGCGTTCTTTTACAGATCAGCGGTTACCTGGGTTAGCCAGTAGCATGGCCTCATAGCACACCTAGGGCTGACCCCTCAGGACTGGACTTATACTTACTTATGTTACTTAAACCATATATATAGGAAACTGACCCTAGTGATAATCCATTGTATGTGGAGGTGTGTCACTGTGGATCAGCTGTTTTAAGAGTGTGTGTGTGTGTGTGTGTGTGTGCTCCTTCTTAGATGACACCCCCATCATAGCGGTGACGGTGGCCCTCTCGTCCCTCCTGGTCATCATCTTCATCATCATCGTCCTCTACATGCTCAGGTAAGATTCCCTGTGGGTCTGTCCACTAACACACACACACACACACACACACACATCTGTTTGAAGGCACACACACTCACATAGGTTAGATTCCCTACATGCCTGTTGCCTACATCCCAGTCAGCTAACACACACAATCTGTTTTTAAGGTACACATACTTACTTACTCGCAACAGCTTTGTCTCTTGCAAACACACACACACACACACAGATATACCATGGATTTACATGTGGACATATATAAAACATGCGTGCATGCATGCACACACACACATGCACGCACACACAAAATAAGTGTCGGACATACCTAACATGTACAAACTGGTTAAGACACAAATTTAAATACACAGCACAAACACAGCTTTCACTCGATTACGCACACTTGTACCATGCAACTCAGGTACAGATACACACACACACACACACACAGACACACACACACACACACACACACACACACACACACACTGGCCCCATGCAGACCTCTTCATATTCAGACACACATGAGCCATGGGGTACGAGCTGTGGGGTTGTCATGGCAACACTTTGGCCTCACACCGGGCGAACCTTTCTTCTCGCTCTCTGCTCTCAGGTTTAAGAAGTACAAGCAGGCAGGGAGCCACTCCAACTCCTTCAGACTGACCAATGGCAGAGCAGACGACACAGGTACAGCCACAAACCGTGTGTGTGTGTGTGTGTGTGTGTGTGTGTGTGTGTGTGTGTGTGTGTGTGTGTGTGTGTGTGTGTGTGTGTGTGTGTGTGTGTGTGTGTGTGTGTGTGTGTGTGTGTGTGTGTGTGTGTGTGTGTGTGTGTGTGTGTGTGTGTGTGTGTGTGTGTGTGTGTGTGTGTGTGTGTGTGTGTGTGTGTGTGTGTGTGTGTGTGTGTTTGTGGAGATATTAAGATGTACTGAATGTATGTGTACATACATACATATGTTCATATTGTACATGCTAATTTGTGTACACGGAAGAAAGGAATCTTGTGTTTGGAAGTGTATTTGCAGTTGTTTGTGTGTGTATGTGTGTGTGTTGGAAGTGTGTTTGCAGTTTTGTGTGTTTGTGTATGTCTGCTGTGTTCTTTGTGTGCGTGTGTGTGTGTGTGTGTGTGTGTGTGTGAAAGAGAGAGAGAGTTATCCCATCAGTCACGGACAACGACTGCTGTTCCTAAGACACAACGGAAGACTCTGGAAAGCCTGAGAGCAGGACACTAGTGCTGGTCAGATGGGCTCTATCGCCCCCCACTGGCCTCCAGCGGTAGTAGCAGAATAGAGCACAGAAGACAGTGCTGTATGGGTGAATTAGTATGGGTGAAGTACATAGATCTAGGTTCTAGGAGAAAGCTATACTATATAAGATAAGCTTAAGAGACCAATTATTTTAGAGAAGACATTATAGTGGGTATTTGGTAGAAATAGGCTGTGTGTTGTCCATCTGCATGGTCAGTGTATCATTGTGTTTCACGCTTTTGTTTCTAGGAAATGTCTTTATGGTGTTGTTTTAATTGTTTAATGCGTAGGAAGCTTCATCAGTAGATCTGTGCTTAAAGTCTCTCTCTCTCTTTCTCTGTCTCTCTCTGTCTTTCGTTTCTCCCGGCGTCCCCCCCTCCCTTTTCCATCCTTTGTTCCTTCCCTCTTTTCCTCTCCTCCCTCTCCACCCTTCCTGCTGTCGGTGGCAGAGCTGCAGAGTGTGCCGCTATTGGCCCGCTCGCCTAGCACAAACAGGAAGTACCCGCCCCTTCCTGTGGACAAGCTGGAGGAGGAAATGAACCGTCGCATGGCAGACGACAATAAGCTCTTCCGGGAGGAGTTTAATGTACGCCTCACCCCCTGTGCCCCCATTCTGTCTGCAGGCTTTCAAATGCTTACACACACACACACATATATTGTACACATTGATACTCAAACACAACACATGATCACATACACTCACACACTGATACTCAAACACAACACATGACCACGCACACAAATAATGTAAATATAGCCTGTGGAATAGCATAAGAATATATCTATAGTTATGATATGTGTATATGTCTAATCTGTGTGTGTGTGTGTGTGTGTGTGTGTGTGTGTGTGTGTGTGTCCAGGCATTGCCAGTGTGTCCTATCCAGGCCTCCTGTGATGCTGCCTCCAAAGAGGAGAACAAGGAGAAGAACCGTTACGTCAACATTCTGCCCTGTGAGTCCTCCACACATACACACACACACACACACACACACACACACACACACACACACACACACACACACACACACACTAATAAACACACACTCAAGCAAAGACTCTTAGTAAATGCTTTGTGATTCTGTCCAGTGTATTTCAAGTAGGAGTTGTACTATCCAGTAGAAAGATTTGAAACACAGTCTGATTTTCTCTTTCTTTTTCATTCTCTTCCCTCTCTTTCCTCTCTTTCCTCTCTTCCTTCTTTTTCCCCTCTTCCCTCTCTCTTCCTTTTCTTACCTCTCTCTTCTCTTTCCTCTCTCTTCCCTCTCTCTCCTCTCTTCCTTCTCTCCTCTCTCTTCCCTGGTTCTCCTGTCCTCCGCTCAGATGACCATTGCAGGGTGCACCTGAGTTTACTGGAGGGGGTCCCAGACTCCGACTTCATCAACGCCTCCTACATAAACGTGAGTGATCAGTGAGCATCACATCACCCTGCATACACATCACATTTAAGAGCACATGACCTACCGCATACACGCCATGCTATTTACCTCCCTATTTAAAACAGTAGAACTGTACATTATATATTTATATCCCATATGAAACAGTTTAACCGTACACTTTGTATATATATATCCCATTTAAAACAGTTTAACTGTACATTATACACTACTCACAAAAAGTCAGGGATATTTGGCTTTCTGGTAGAATTTATTGGCCTTTGTTTCAATACGTTCATCTCAATAAGTTGTTTGAGATGAGGAACTCACCATTGCATGCTTCTACTTAAATGCCCTACTTTCCTGATATATAATACCACTGTAGCTTGAACTTTTTACAATTTCCATAACTTTCACCTGAAAGCTGGATATCCCTTAACCATATAACTTTTTGTGAGTAGTGTATATATCTCATATGAAACAGTTTGACATTACAATACATTACATCCGCATATCTTGTTTCAAACTATTTAAACTATTAAACTACATGTGCACTTCATATAAGACTATTTAATATTGCGTTGCAGATACATACCAGTGAAGACTATTTAACAGTACGTTACATATACACCCCATTTAAGACTATCTTCATCATCAGTGTCATTGCGTCCCATGCGTGGGGTGGATCAGAGCGTGGTGTTAATAGTCTCTCTCCTCCTGATCCTCCTCCTGTGCTCCTCCTCTAGGGCTATCAAGAGAAGAACAAGTTCATCGCTGCCCAGGGTGAGGCAAACCTCCTGCATAACACACTCACACACACACACACACACTCTCACACACACATGCACGCACGCACACACGCACACATACACACACATACACACACACCACCCACACAGCACGCACGCATACACACACACACTCACACACTCACACACTCACACACTCACACACACTCACACTCACACTCACACTCACACTCACACTCACACTCACACTCACACTCACACTCACACTCACATTCACACTCACACTCACACTCACACTCACACTCACACACTCAAGAGGAGACATACTCTACAAGCTCTTGTGAAACTGTGTGTGTGTATGCTTGCTTCTGCAGGGCCAAAGGAGGAGACGGTGAATGACTTCTGGAGGATGATCTGGGAGCAAAACACAGCCACCATTGTCATGGTGACCAACCTAAAGGAGCGGAAGGAGGTGAGGAAAGGGGAGGAGAGATGGAGAGGGGGATGGAGGGGAGAGGGAGAGATGGAGGAGAGGAGAGAGGGATGGAGGAGGGGAGAGAGGACTGGAGGGGAGAGGGAGAGATGGAAAGGGTTTATGGATTAGATTGATGGATTCAGGGCAAAGCAGAACTAGTGATAATTGCACATTCACACTATATCCAAACACCTGTCATTAACATGTAGAAATTTGAATATTAGGAGGTAGTGTTTTAATACTCTGTGTGTGTGTGTGTGTGTGTGTTCATTCAGTGTAAGTGTGCCCAGTACTGGCCGGATCAGGGCTGCTGGACGTACGGGAACATCCGTGTGTCGGTGGAGGACGTGATGGTGCTGGTGGACTACACCATCCGCAAGTTCTGCATCCAGCAGGTAGTGACCTGCACTGGACCACACCAGCGACCTTTCACCTCTGACCTTTAACCTTAAGCACACATAGTCCATTTTAAAGCTGCAGTTGGCAAGATGTTTTTGATCATATTCACTGACAGTATGCTCCAACAGAACAATATAAATCAGCCAGTTATAGAAAAGCGCTAGCCTGGTCATACCAAACCCTCATACTAATATCGTACAGAGGGTCTGGACCTACTCTATTCAGAATCGATTTCAGGCAGGAGGCGTGAACTCTGTTGAAGTTTGATACGATTGGGCCTGATTTGACCCAATTGCAAACGTTTGGTCGTGACTACAATGCGCACATGCTCGACGTCTTCGTTAACACTCGCCTCCCCCCAACCCCCCCTTTCGCTGATTGTTCAGGATGGAATGCATCCTGAGAAATCGAGTCCAATAGGATCAGACCCAGACGTAATACTGTAGGGAAATGAAAATTGAGCGGAGGCTTACGGAGGGCTATGCCAGGCTAGAAAAGCACACTTCTACCTCCACCTAGAGCCTGGTATTTGTTTTGCAAAAATCCACCCCTCCAGGCTCTTCTGGTCCAATAAACGCATGGCTGTATGATCATTGGCAGATCTGACTGTCAGTCACATTTCGTGCACAGTCACTAAGCACAAACTCGATGGAAGGGTGCTCTGTCGTAGTGGAGCATAGAGCAGTAGAGGGGCATTAGAGTTGCATTACCTTCAAAATGTTGGCTAAGTCCCTTCAATCTGTTAAAGGCACTTATTTATTCACTTCGTGGCCATCTGTTGCCTGTAACCGCACTATGTACGTTTACCAGATTGGGTAGCAGATCTTTAATTGGATGGAATGAGACATAAAAAACTACAGATTTGACTTTTTTCGATGTCTCAATACATCATACTTTTATCAAATCATGCAGCTTGTCTGTGGACATCGTTATTTTCTGGATAAACAAATAATCTGCGTGCGACAGAGGAAAAGTGCTTTAGTGTTGCTTTAAACACATTTGATATGAGCAAGCCTTAGAAGAACTCATTACAATGTGTGTTAGTGTGTGTGTGCGTGCATGCATGCGTGCGTATAAATCTGTGTGTGTGTGCGTGTGTGTGTGTGGGCATGCTCACAGGTGGGCGACGTCTCTGGGAAGAAGCCCCAGCGACTGGTCACTCAGTTCCACTTCACCAGCTGGCCGGACTTCGGGGTGCCCTTCACCCCCATCGGCATGCTCAAGTTCCTCAAGAAGGTCAAGAACTGCAACCCCCAGTATGCTGGACCCATCGTGGTGCACTGCAGGTACTGCGTGTGTGTGTGTGTGTGTGTGTGTGTGTGTGTGCGGCGTGCGCATTGCACTTATTTGAATGGAGGTTTATTTTTCCATGTTTATGTTGAGTGGACAAGTGTACAAGGCTGCAAGCATATGTTTGTGTTTGTTTAAGTACCTCTATCTGTCACATGAGTGTGTGTGTGTGTGTGTGTGCGTGTGTGCGTGTATATAATTTCATTTCCTATATGTGTGTAGTTTGTGTCTGTGCATATAACTTTCCAATTTCCTATCTCTGTGCGCGTGTGTGTATGTATGTGTATATATGAGTATATAATGTCTTAATTCACTATTTGTGTGTGTGTGTGTGTGCGCGCGCCAGTGCGGGTGTTGGGCGAACGGGCACGTTCATCGTGATCGACGCCATGTTGGACATGATGGGCTCGGAGCGGAAGGTGGACGTGTTCGGCTTTGTGACGCGGATCCGAGCGCAGCGCTGTCAGATGGTCCAAACGGACGTAAGTCACCGCCAGAGATGTTCTAGTTACCAAGATGAGTCATATAGGGATGTGTCTAGTTACCAAGATGAGTCATATAGGGATGTGTCTAGTTACCAAGATGAGTAATATAGGGATGTGTCTAGTTACCAAGATGAGTAATATAGGGATGTGTCTAGTTACCA